>NC_134356.1:455672056-455837056 GCF_048569485.1 Anomaloglossus baeobatrachus
AAATGTTTCAGATTGTAAACTGGAATTTGGAGCCTGTGTCGTTTAGACATTTCCTTTTTTGAAATCTCTTAATCTTTAACTAAACTAACTGCATAAGTAATTGAATAACTCGTCACTATAGAAAATTCCGTGTAGTCAAATGAAAGTTCTTTACTCGTTTACTCAAGGAACTTTTGACATTTCAAATAACATTACCCTCAAAAATGCTCTGTGCAAGATTGCACAAAACTGGGTCCACTTGTCATCAAATCCTATCTGTATACCATATTTTTTGGACCATAAGACGCACCCTGGTTTTAGAGGAGGAAAATAAAATTTTAAGCAAAAAATGTGGTCATGACACACTGTTATGGGGCGAGGATCTGCTGCTGACACCTATAGGGGTAATGTCCCCAAATACTCTACTAAGGTACCCCATCCTGGTAATGATCCTCCTGCCTTGTATATACAGTATATGTCTCATCCTGTTAAAGCCCACATACTGGTATATACAGTCATTCTGGCATATGGCCCCATCCTGCTATATAACCCATCCTGCTATATACCCCCATCCTGCTATATACCCCCATCCTGCTCATAATATACCCTCATCCTGCTATACACCCCCATCCTGCTATACGGCCCGCATCCTGTGGCACACAAAAATAAACGTTCATACTCACCTTACCTCACTCCCTGCAGCAGCGCCACTGACCTGTGTGGAGCCGGCCACGATCCCTACAGCATCGTGATGTCCTCCTGTCTGTGCCGGCGGCTGAGTGTGGACACGTGCGCACAGCGATGACGTCATCGCTGTGTGCACCGCTAGTCTCTACACACAGCTGCCGCCAGCACAGACAGGACGACATTGCAGTGCTGCAGGGATCGTGGCCAGTGAGTATACTGATTGACTGCACCCCGCGCTGATGATGATGCGCAGGGGGCAGTGAAATCAGCCGCACATGATCACTCAGGCTGTAGTTGCCAGGGGTGATCACGCGGGCCGGCTGTTTATCCATCGCCCATCATCCCACCCACCTGTCTTCGCCAGCTTCAGTGCTGAGAGATGATGGGCGTGCATATTAAATGAGTGAGTCAACGTGAGCATGGGCAGGCGCTGCTACAGCCTGCTCGTGCTCCCAATGAACCACGCCACCGCAGCACCCTCATTCCCTACCACAGCCCTACATTCAGACTATAAGACGCACCCCGTCCACTTTCCCCCAACATTTGGGGGGGAAAAGAGTGTGTCTTATAGTCCAAAAAATATGCTAAGTGTATGGCTTAAAACCTTTCAGAAAAGGGAGAGACTAATTGGTTAATTGGCTCTCATTTTTTTTTGTGCAGTACAATGTTTTTATTTCTAAATTCCTTCCTTCTTGGGTTATGATTTAATATACGAGGGATGTCTGCGCCATCACTAGTTGGAACCAATTGTAATAGCCGTATTTTGATAGAAATCCCTGATAGCCATTCATCCACAACCCCAAAAGCTGCAAATCACAAGCCACAGCCACTGATTTTTTTGAACAAGGAGCATATATCCTGAGCACAGCCAGCAGCGGTGGTCCAAGGTGTCATCCAAGTGGCTGTATTTTCCTGTCCCCAGACTGGCATTTGGTGGTTTTCCAGTTGACAGTCGGCTCAGTGGACATGCAGCACACCAGCTCCCAGAAATCAATTGTGCAATAGACACTGACTGCTAGAACTTCCGAATCAGGACAACGTCAGCAGTGTTATCAGCTAATGGAGGCACAAACAACAAGGGTGGTAGGTACTCAAGTGGAGCTGAAGACACCAAAGATTTATTATAATGTAGGAAGGGGGGGGGGATTTGAGGACACAATTGAGGAAGTGAGGTTGGAGAGATTGGTACAGACACAGTAGGGTGAGCAAGGGGGAGACATTTGAGGACACAGTATGAGGCGGGGGGGGGATGTATGCAGAAACAGTATAAGGTGATGATTGAGGTGATGACTGGAGCAGATATACTATGGGGAGAGAGCCACAGGGAGCATGTATGAGGAAACGTATGGGAGGGAGAATGGTTACAGACAGTATGGCGAGAGTAAGGGAGCGGATGAGTATAGAAACAGTATGGGCAGAGTGGAGGTGGGTGTAGAAACAGTATGTACAGTGAGGGGGGGGGGGGAGATGTAAGAGAAAACAGTATAAGTAAGGCAGCCCCCACCTTACTCATACTGTAATATGCAGTCACAGCATGGTGAGTGGGGTGGAACAAATTTGAGGAATAAACATGAGGAGCTGGGGTGAGGGAGATGTACAAAGTATAGGGAGCAAGGGGGATAGAATGGGTGCAGGCACAGTGTGAGATCGTGTGGAAAGTGTAACGGTAAATATGTGAGGCGATAGTATGGTTAGTGGGTGGGGAATAGTGTGAGGAGACCATATGGGGGGGGAATAGTGTGAGGAGACCATGTGGGGGGGGAGAATAGTGTGGGGGTCACAGAATATAGACTTTGTAGTGTGCGTGTGATGGTATAGTAAGGGGGGGGGGGGTAGCCTGAGGAAAACAGTGTATATGCACAGCTTGGAGGGGACAGTATGCAGAGGGGGTGGCAGTCTGTTGAGAGAGCACAGTATAAAGCTTGGTCAGTATAGAGAAGACACTGAGGGGACATTGTGAAAGGGGGCCCAGTATGGAAAGGAAAGAGCAGTGTGGAAGGCATGTACCATAAGAGGGACAGTGTGTGGGTTATTTTGTGCAGGAAACAGGGGCAATTATTTATGAGCACAGCATAGGGAAGTTTTTTTTATTTTTTATTATAATCACTATGCTATTTTTATATTGCATTGTGTGGGTATGTGCTGCAGCAAACCAGAGAATATGGAAGTCTGCAGAGATGAGCTGTGGATGTAAAAAAGTAATCATGGCATCTGTACAATATGAAGAAAAGTAAGAACTACTCAAATCAGAGATAACAGTCTATAAAAGGTACCTGAATGTAAAGGTTTGTAATACTGACTAAGTCTCATCAGTACTGTGGTTCCTATATGGTTCACAATCAGACAGATAATGGTAAAGAAATACTGGGAGAAGGACAGAGAACTTTAGATTCATTTACCCAACGTTTATTGGGTTAGTCTATACACCCCTTACACCCAGGGCCGGATTAAGGTTGGTGGGGGCCCCTGGGCAGAAAATCTGGTGGGGGCCCCATAAACGTTAACATTTTTAGCCATAACAGTAGAGCACGAACTGCAGCATTTAGATATAAATCCAATGAACATGTATCTTACCCTGTTCTGCCACATTCAGATTTACAGTACTACAATACAGATACAGTCCAGGATCACTCACAGCCGTCACTTACACACAGTACAATACAGATACAGTCAGGATCACTCACAGCCGTCACTTATACACACAGTACAATACAGATACAGCCCAGGATCACTCACAGCAGTCACTTATACACACAGTACAATACAGATACAGTCAGGATCACTCACAGCCGTCACTTATACACACAGTACAATACAGATACAGTCCAGGATCACTCACAGCCGTCACTTATACACACAGTACAATACAGATACAGTCCAGGATCACTCACAGCCGTCACTTACACACAGTACAATACAGATACAGTCCAGGATCACTCACAGCCGTCACTTATACACACAGTACAATACAGATACAGCCCAGGATCACTCACAGCAGTCACTTATACACACAGTACAATACAGATACAGTCAGGATCACTCACAGCCGTCACTTATACACACAGTACAATACAGATACAGTCCAGGATCACTCACAGCAGTCACTTATACACACAGTACAATACAGATACAGCCCAGGATCACTCACAGCCGTCACTTATACACACAGTACAATACAGATACAGTCCAGGATCACTCACAGCCGTCACTTATACACACAGTACAATACAGATACAGTCCAGGATCACTCACAGCAGTCACTTATACACACAGTACAATACAGATACAGCCCAGGATCACTCACAGCCGTCACTTATACACACAGTACAATACAGATACAGTCCAGGATCACTCACAGCCGTCACTTATACATACACACAGTACAATACAGATACAGTCCAGGATCACTCACAGCCGTCACTTATACATACACACAGTACAATACAGATACAGCCCAGTATCACTCACAGCCGTCACTTATACACAGAAAGTAGAGTTACTCACATATTTTTAATTGATCCCAATGTTAGGGCAGTCAGGGTCGGCTCCAGGTTTTTGTGGTCCCCGGTTGAGTCTCAGTGGGCCCCATCCACACACATACACGCACATACACATACAGGCATACGTACATATACATATTTGAAGACAAATTCACAAAAATACATTTAAACAGACAAATATATGCACAGTCATATACACTGACATACATGCAGACACAGACGCATTATAGGTGTTAATATGGAGAAGTCACAAGCAGCCTCACTCACCTCCCCCGCTTGTTTCCAGCTCCTCCAGGACATGTGGCTGTGTTGCATGATGGCCATCAATAACAGACATGACTGCACACCATGCACACTGATACAGCACTGCTGTATATACATCACAGGAGGGGCTGGGGCCTACAATATATACATTATAGGAGGGGCAGGGGGCATAGACATTACTGGGGGGGGCATAGACGTTACTGGAGTGGCAAATAGCTCTGGTGGCGTACACATTACTGGGATGGGTGGCTTAGCACTCTGGGGGACCCATATAGTTCTGGGGTGCCGCATAGACTGCTCTGATTCATATATACACACACACAGCTCTGCTTCACACACACACACACAGCTCTGCTTCACACCACACATCTTTCTTCAGCTCTGCTTCACACACATACACAGCTCTGCTTCACACACACACACACACACACACACACACACACACACACACAGCTGTGCTTCACACCACACATCTTTCTTCAGCTCTGCTTCACACACACAGCTCTGCTTCTCACACACACACAGCTCTGCTTCACACACACACAGCTCTGCTTCACACACACACACACACACACACACGGCTCTGCTTCACACACACAGCTCTGCTTCACACCACACATCTTTCTTCAGCTCTGCTTCACACACACAGCTCTGCTTCTCACACACACAGATCTGCTTCTCACACACACAGCTCTGCTTCTCACACACACAGCTCTGCTTCACACACACATCTTTCTTCAGCTCTGCTTCACACACACACACACACACACACACACACACACAGCTCTGCTTCACACACACACACACACACACACACACAGCTCTGCTTCACACACACACACAGCTCTGCTTCACACCACACATCTTTCTTCAGCTCTGCTTCACACACACAGCTCTGCTTCTCACACACACAGCTCTGCTTCTCACACACACAGCTCTGCTTCACACACACACAGCTCTGCTTCACACACAGCTCTGCTTCACACACACACATCTTTCTTCAGCTCTGCTTCACACACACACACACACACACAGCTCTGCTTCACACACACACACACGCACACACACACAGCTCTGCTTCACACCACACATCTTTCTTCAGCTCTGCTTCACACACACACACACACACACAGCTCTGCTTCACACACACACACACAGCTCTGCTTCACACCACACATCTTTCTTCAGCTCTGCTTCACACACACACACACACACACACAGCTCTGCTTCACACACACACACAGCTCTGCTTCACACACACACAGCTCTGCTTCACACACACACACAGCTCTGCTTCACACCACACATCTTTCTTCAGCTCTGCTTCACACACACACAGCTCTGCTTCTCACACACACAGCTCTGCTTCTCACACACAGCTCTGCTTCACACACACACAGCTCTGCTTCACACACACACACACACACACAGCCCTGCTTCACACCACACATCTTTCTTCAGCTCTGCTTCACACACACAGCTCTGCTTCTCACACACACAGCTCTGCTTCTTACACACACACAGCTCTGCTTCACACACACAGCTCTCCTTCACACACACACACATCTTTCTTCAGCTCTGCTTCACACACACACACGGCTCTGCTTCACACACACACACAGCTCTGCTTCACACCACACATCTTTCTTCAGCTCTGCTTCTCACACACAGCTCTGCATCACACCACACATCTTTCTTCAGCTCTGCTTCACACACACACACACACACACACACACACACACAGCTCTGCTTCTCACACACTCACACACACAGCTCTGCATCACACCACACATCTTTCTTCAGCTCTGCTTCTCACACACACACACAGCTCTGCATCACACCACACACACAGCTCTGCTTCTCACACACTCACACACACAGCTCTGCATCACACCACACATCTTTCTTCAGCTCTGCTTCACACACACTCACACACACAGCTCTGCATCACACCACACATCTTTCTTCAGCTCTGCTTCACACACACACACACACACAGCTCTGCTTCTCACACACTCACACACACACAGCTCTGCATCACACCACACACACAGCTCTGCTTCACACCACACATCTTTCTTCAGCTCTGCCCCTACCTGCTCTGATGCCATCCTCCTGCTGCTCCGGTATAGGCCGCCATCCTCCTGCTGCTCCGGTATAGGCCGCCATCCTCCTGCTGCTCCGGTATAGGCCGCCATCCTCCTGCTGCTGTTCCGGTGCCGCGGCCATCCTCCTGCTCCGGTTAGTCTTCTCCTCCGCGGCCGCGCGCGTGGGTCTTTTCCCCCGCGGCCGCGCGCGTGGGTCTTTTCCCCCGCGGCCGCGCGCGTGGGTCTTTTCCCCCGCGGCCGCGCGCGTGGGTCTTTTCCCCCGCGGCCGCGCGCGTGGGTCTTTTCCCCCGCGGCCGCGCGCGTGGGTCTTTCCCTCCGCGGCCGCGCGCGTGGGTCTTTCCCTCCGCGGCCGCGCGCGTGGGTCTTTCCCTCCGCGGCCGCGCGCGTGGGTCTTTCCCTCCGCGGCCGCGCGCGTGGGTCTTTTCCTCCGCGGCCGCGCGCGTGGGTCTTTTCCTCCGCGGCCGCGCGCGTGGGTCTTTTCCTCCGCGGCCGCGCGCGTGGGTCTTTTCCTCCGCGGCCGCGCGCGTGGGTCTTTTCCTCCGCGGCCGCGCGCGTGGGTCTTTTCCTCCGCGGCCGCGCGCGTGGGTCTTTTCCTCCGCGGCCGCGCGCGTGGGTCTTTTCCTCCGCGGCCGCGCGCGTGGGTCTTTTCCTCCGCGGCCGCGCGCGTGGGTCTTTTCCTCCGCGGCCGCGCGCGTGGGTCTTTTCCTCCGCGGCCGCGCGCGTGGGTCTTTTCCTCCGCGGCCGCGCGCGTGGGTCTTTTCCTCCGCGGCCGCGCGCGTGGGTCTTTTCCTCCGCGGCCGCGCGCGTGGGTCTTTTCCTCCGCGGCCGCGCGCGTGGGTCTTCTCCTCCGCGGCCGCGCGCGTGGGTCTTCTCCTCCGCGGCGTCCTGCTGTGACGTCCGCAGCATTGGACGCCGCAGCAGAGCAGGGAGCAGGCACACCTCTGACCCCGGAAGTACAGGCAATGGTACTTCCGAGGTCAATCAGCGTCCTGCGCCCGCAGTTTGTTTTTGCGTCTTAGAGACGCAGATACAAATAAATGTAGGTGCCCCCCCCCCCCCCCCAACACAGCTGATTTAGACTGTCTTTACGGAGGGGGACCGGGTGTGAAGAAAAGAAAAAAAATTGCTGACGGGTGGCAAGTATGGCCCTGGTGGTGGGGGCCCCCTTGGAAGCTCTTTTGGTGGGGGCCCCGGGGCTGAAGCCCCGCCTGCCCCGCCTATAATCCGGCCCTGCTTACACCATTTGACTTAAAATATACACTATGAACTTCGTCTGTATAGATATATAACATGCATTTTATTTAGGTCTTACATGGGCTGTCTTTTGTTGCAAGTTCCAAAAGGTGTGACCATTTCTCAGGGCACCTTATTTGTCAATAGTGGACATATCTACAGCAGCATTTGCTAAATCAGATGTTTTTAATTTCTTTGGATTTGTTACGCACAATGTACACAATACTCTACAGACACTGATGTGTGGTGTATAATTTAGATTACTCTTATTGTGAACTGCCCTTACAGGTGATGACCTACTTAGTTTCTAACCCTCCAGGTTTCTGTGGATTAATAAATAGCATTGTTGTGGATATAAATATGTCCCTTGGTGATTGGACCATTTCAAACGCTGCCCTCTTCTGCATGGAGGGTGGTAATGGGTCATGTCTGAGTGCACACACTGTAGCAATCTATAACTATGCATGATAGCTGCTGATTGTGCACATATCCTGACTAGTGTTGAGCGGACCCGGACTGTAAACGTCCGGATCCACGTGGTTTCAGCGCTATCCCCGGGCCGGACCTGGGCGCGTGACTCCAGCTGCATGATCCGGAATCGGCAATTAACAAAAATGTTAAAAATAAATAAATAGAGCGTTTCATGCTTACCAGACTCTGTCATGGCGGCACACTTTCTTCCGGGTCGCGCTTTCACTTCCTGTGCTGTGCACGCAGTCACACAGCTTTCCGTGCTTTCGCCGCCCACCGGCCGTCCTCTCAGCTGTGATTGGTTCCTGGCTGACGCGCCCCCAGCCTGTGACAGCTCTGCCGTGCGGTCATCGCAGCTCAGTAATAGGCTGCACTCAGAGCGGGCAGCCGTGCTCTATGGCTGCTCGCTCTGACATGTAGCAGAGCTGGATGTGTCGCCGCTGGATCTCGTGTAGATTACGCCGGAGGGCTGTGTTGGGATAATAAAGTGGTGAAGGAGGAGGCTGCATTTGTACTTTATTCCAAATAAAGGATTTCTGTGTGTCTTATTTACTGTAATTTACAGGTTTGTGATGCAGGTATCTCAGCCGTCCGTACGATCACAAACCTGGGGTTTAATAGCAGCCATGCGCTGTTATTAACCCCTGCTATTACCTTGATTGCCCTGGTGCGGTGGCAATCAAGATGAGCAGATATCGCACCGGAATGGTCACATCTAACAGATGCGACCATACTGGGCGGCTGCGGGCTGAGGATATACCAGCCCCCGGCCAGCGTTATGGCTGGGAATGAAAATTGGGGGGGACCGCACGTCTTTTTAAAATTATTTATTTAAATTTAAAAACAAAAAACCGCATGTGGTTTATCTTAGGCAGCAGTCACAGTGAGGGACTCCCACAAGTGTGACATCGCAGCACAGACAGACACACACACACATCTGACAGGAGCGTGCATGTGTTTCTAGGTACATGCACGCTCATGTTCAGACAACGGCAGGCTGTAACGGGTGATGTGAGACCCGCACGAGTCTGACAGCGCATCACTGACGCAGCTGCACACTTCTGACAGGAGCGTGCATGAGTTTCTAGGTACATGCACGCTCATGTTCAGACAGGCGTCAAAACACCGCGATGTTTAGCCAGGAGGTGTAGATTGGATACAGAAATATGCTGTAAAAAAAAAAAAAAAAAAAAAAAAAACAGCATCAAATTTGCATCCTTTGGCCCCCAAAAATAAAAACAAAAAAAAAAATTAGACAGGTGGAAATTTGGTGCTGAAAGCTAGTGCAGAAGATTTCAGCACCAAATGTGCACCTCCTGGCAAAAAACCGCAGCAAAAAATCACGGAAATATAACCGCGGCATAAAAATTGCATCAAAACACCGTGATTTTTTGCCAGGAGGTATAGATTGGATGCAAGAATATGGTATAAAAATTTCATCACAAAATCTGCATCTATGCCAAAAAAAACTGCACTTTTTCTGCTAGGAGATGCAGGTCTGAACTCCGTGACCTCCACCTGAGGTCAAGTTACCTGCGATCACAGATGGACCGTGGGAACTTCCAGCTGTGACCGCAAATGACCTGAGTGACGTCACCGCTCAATGCTCAGCTCATTCATTCTCTGGAGCTCAGAGCGGTCGGTCGTGCCGCTCTCCGATATTCAGATGTAGCAGAGCTGAAGCGGCGTGGGACTTCTGTGGATTACGTCGGAGCTGCAGGGTATTTGGGGGTTAATAAAGGTGAAGGAGGAGTGTTTTGTACTTTATTCCAAATATTGTTCTGTGTTTGTGTTTTACTGTCACTTACAGGTTTGTGTGATGCAGGTATCTGACAGACGCCTGTGCCATCACACAAAGCTAGGGTTTAGTAGCAGCTATGTGCCGCTATTAACCCTGCTATTACCACGACTGGCACCGCATCACGCCAGCGGGAAGAGCCGGTATTCACACCGATATGTCGCATCTAACAGATGCCTGAATAGGATAACTGAAGTGAGCACTAATATATATATTATGAGTGCAAGCCAAAAATTACATACTATATACGGATAAGGCTGCACATCAAACTTAGATAATAGTATAATGCCTCAAGCATATGGACAAATATTGGAATATACAATAAAAAATGCTACTTGCTAATTTGAACATGTGAATAATGAATTGCATACCTGCCATGAATATTAGGAAAAAGGAGATATTTAGCAATCGCATTGATCAATGTAACTGAGCCCCAAGGCCTCGTCAAGGCATATCTCTATATTGGGGTCCCTAGCTCTGTGACCCTATCTGTGTGTCATCTCATTGCAATTAAAAACTGCTATGGGTGGAGAGGGGTAACTAAGGACTTTCTTATATAGGAGATGGAAAAAACATGGCCGAAAGGGGCGGAGCTGTGTTCACATTCAGAAAAAAAATTACATATAACTGAATAGGATAACTGAAGTGAGCACTAATATATATATTATGAGTGCAAGCCAAAAATTACATACTATATACGGATAAGGCTGCACATCAAACTTAGATAATAGTATAATGCCTCAAGCATATGGACAAATATTGGAATATACAATGAAAAATGCTACTTGCTAATTTGAACATGTGAATAATGAATTGCATACCTGCCATGAATATTAGGAAAAAGGAGATATTTAGCAATCGCATTGATCAATGTAACTGAGCCCCAAGGCCTCGTCAAGGCATATCTCTATATTGGGGTCCCTAGCTCTGTGACCCTAACTGTGTGTCATCTCATTGCAATTAAAAACTGCTATGGGTGGAGAGGGGTAACTAAGGACTTTCTTATATAGGAGATGGAAAAAACATGGCCGAAAGGGGTGGAGCTGTGTTCACATTCAGAAAAAAAATTACATATAACTGAATAGGATAACTGAAGTGAGCACTAATATATATATTATGAGTGCAAGCCAAAAATTACATACTATATACGGATAAGGCTGCACATCAATGTAACTGAGCCCCAAGGCCTCGTAAAGGCATATCTCTATATTGGGGTCCCTAGCTCTGTGACCCTTTCGGCCATGTTTTTTCCATCTCCTATATAAGAAAGTCCTTAGTTACCCCTCTCCACCCATAGCAGTTTTTAACTTAAGGGTCACAGAGCTAGGGACCCCAATATAGAGATATGCCTTGACGAGGCCTTGGGGCTCAGTTACATTGATCAATGCGATTGCTAAATATCTCCTTTTTCCTAATATTCATGGCAGGTATGCAATTCATTATTCACATGTTCAAATTAGCAAGTAGCATTTTTCATTGTATATTCCAATATTTGTCCATATGCTTGAGGCATTATACTATTATCTAAGTTTGATGTGCAGCCTTATCCGTATATAGTATGTAATTTTTGGCTTGCACTCATAATATATATATTAGTGCTCACTTCAGTTATCCTATTCAGTTATATGTAATTTTTTTTCTGAATGTGAACACAGCTCCGCCCCTTTCGGCCATGTTTTTTCCATCTCCTATATAAGAAAGTCCTTAGTTACCCCTCTCCACCCATAGCAGTTTTTAATTGCAATGAGATGACACACAGTTAGGGTCACAGAGCTAGGGACCCCAATATAGAGATATGCATTGACGAGGCCTTGGGGCTCAGTTACATTGATCAATGCGATTGCTAAATATCTCCTTTTTCCTAATATTCATAGCAGGTATGCAATTCATTATTCACATGTTCAAATTAGCAAGTAGCATTTTTCATTGTATATTCCAATATTTGTCCATATGCTTGAGGCATTATACTATTATCTAAGTTTGATGTGCAGCCTTATCCGTATATAGCATCTAACAGATGCGACATACCAGACGGCTGCGGGCTGAGGATGTACCAGCCCCCGGCCGGCGTTATGGCTGGATGTGAAGATTAGGTGGGAACCGCATTTTTTTTTTTATTTACTTTCACCGGAGTCACACGTGGGAGGGGCTCACGTGAGTCTTCCATGGCAGCACCCGGCAGCCTCGCACGTGTGAGGGTACTGGATACACAGCACAGATACAGCGCGACAGCTGGGGCAGAGCGCTATAACTGTGCTGCCGAGTGTTTACTACTGTGAATAGACAGACTGTACTGCTTTCTCCGCCCACCGGCCGTCCTGTGATTGGTTGCAGTACGCTGCCACTCAGGATGGGGCGTGTCTAGCTGCAACCAACACGAGCTGGTGGGCGGGGAAACCATGAATATTGAATTGTCGGCTCCGGAAGGAAACCGCGTGACCCGGAAGGAGTGTGCCCCCATGACAGCACCTCAGTGAGTATGCCGCGCTCGCTCCTAGCCCCCCACCACAAACGTTTTAACCTCCGGATTCCGGTCCCCATTGACTTATATGGGCACCGGATTCCACAGCAGATCGGATTATTTTTTTTAAATCTTTGTGATCCGCCGGCCCCAGATTATTGGCCGTTCGATCAGCTCTAATCCTGACCGGTATGGTCAGACATCAGCAGTGCTATGTAGAAGTGGGCAGTTTTAGACAACCCCTATAAAATTGCTGTTAGTTTGGTCTCTTAACTTAAATTGCTGCCTGTGCTGAGGCAGGAAAGTAGACTGGCAGCAGCTTGAGAGACTATTCCCATTAGGCAATAACATTGAAACAAAGTTTGTCATAATTAGGTCTGTCTCTAGTGGTTCAGGGGAGGGGAGGTTGAACAAACTGACCCAACCTCCCCATAGTACATAACCTATGAGAATATATTATTGGTCCCTTTATGTGCCAAAAACAGTTAGATTCCTTTGCATCTCAGAAAAGCATGATGTAGGGACAAAAACCCCAAATGCACCCATATTGTCACCAAGCTCTGTTTTGGACTTTCAAAACAAGTGTTTCAAAAAGGTAAGGAGTTTAAAAAAAAAAATAAAATCAATAACAAAAAAAAAAAAGTATTAATGTTTTGTTTTCATATTTCTCAATTAAAAACAAATATTTAAACAAATTTTAAGTTTGATATTTTCTGCTTTTAAACAATAGGGGGAGCAGCTGTTGAAATCCTGCTGTAGAGCTACTGTAGAACTAGCTCACATTACAGCAGCAGTAAAAGTGGGTGGAATCTGCTCCCCTTTGTGTGATGTCACAGCTCCCCTTCCAATCTGGGTGTTTCCAAAAAGATAAGGGAAGATGAAACTTAGGATCACTGTGCAGAGTCATATTGTTGGTGACCGAAAAGTGATCCTAATGTCTTAAGTGTCACCGAGGACCGCTGCATAGTGCTCCCCACATAGCACTCTGTACACCCATGTCCATCTGCAATGCTCTGCCACACGTACGCTTGCAATGCCGCATGCACACTGGCATGCATCCAGTGCTCCGCCACATACCGTGCTCTGCTGTATTCCATAGGAGCAGTGGCCTGAGGTGAGCACATCGGAGTTGGGGGAGGAGGGCCATGAGGGGGTAAGGGGGAGTCAGGGTAGCTGCTCTGTGCCAATGCTCAACCATCCCAGTGGGTGATAAGGGGGAAAGTGCAGCACACAGCATATGCCGTGAGCTCCACAAAGATGGGGGGGAGGGGGGTGATCTCCCTCTGCTCTGCTGCGTTATGGACAGCCAAAAATGTTGCCCAGGGGGGCCCACATGGCCAAATCAAATACCGACTGGGTCTACGGACAGCCCTGATTGTGTCAATTGCTGAATCTGAACACTCCCTCAGTTGTGCTGGTTGCACAAGGAATGCATGACTTTGTTACAAATGGGCAATGGTAAAGACTCGTCCCCAAGGTATTCTAACCACACCCAGTGCACTGGTACAGTATTGTACATCAGGGACTTCGATCAGGGTCCTCTATTTCTTTCCTACTACCCCCTGCAGATGTGAGACTGTTTCTCATCCTGCTAAGAATGGGCATGTGCACGGACAATAGTGGCAGCAGGGAACAAAAACAACAAAACAAAATCAAGGTTTTATGGCATTTGTCTGTGTTGCAACAATGTGGTTTAGGTACCAAGTGTGTTGTAAATATATTTGGAAAAATTACTTATCGTGAAGTACAGGTCCCTGATGCAGGAGAGCTGGGACTATAGTGACTGGCACTACCAAACTGTCGGATAAGAGCAGTAGTAGATTAGATGTTAGATAAGATGGGGGAGGAGTGACAGATAGCCAGTGTGTTAGTTTGAGGGATGGGCCTTTTGAGGAGAGTTCTGCAAAAGGGGTTTGAGGAATGAAAATATGGCACAGTGCCAGTAAGGGAACCCTGAGGTAACCTTTGCCTCACCCCTGGCAGGGTCACAGAAGTTATACGACTACACAGCAGTCAAGGTCCAGAAGTGGACAGCAGTGGAAAGTGTGGGGGAATGGAGACAGGTGCCCACGTCTGCTACTTTTTTCTGGGTGTCCACCTCCAGAAAGTGTATTCTCCCGAAAACTGCGCACTACAGAGTACACTGACTTAGTCTGCACCACTAGTCATTGCCGTCCAGCCCCCCCCCCATATCAGTGCTGCACCACTAGTCATTGCCGTCCTCTTTCCCCCCCCTATATCAGTGCATGTGTCTAACACCCATTTTGCAGGGGGGATATGGATGGAAGCCCCTATGGGACTGTCGCGGGCAGAGGGGTTGGGAACGCCGCTCGTCTGGGATCGCTGGCACTCTGGTCCGGTGCTTCTGTTACTAGAGCACGGGGCTGGACCTGGGGCTCGAGCAGCGCCTTGCCCACGAGTGAAAAAGGGGAGGTTTGTGGTGGGTTGTCTTGTGACGCCACCCACTGGTTGTGGTGATGGTGGGCACCACCGCTGCTGGTTATGGGGGATCCCGGGAGCAATGGCAGAGAGCAGCTAAGGTGTCAACCCCTCCGTGGGTAGGGGCTGTTGGTCCCTGGGCCCCGGTTGGGGAGTAGGGAGGAGGTATAAGTGCAGGTGCCGATGCGGGGAGGCAGCGTGGGCGCAACGTTGCAGCGTGGTGCCGGATGGCACTGTTTTACTCAGACACAGAAGGACAGTCTTTGGTAAACCAAACGGCTGGATGGACGGGGCCCGCAGCCGGCTGCGGTGTTCTCGCTCTCCCCGGACGGGTTGATGGTGGCTGTAGTTTTCCTGCACCTGTGTATGTGTGTTTGACTCCTATGGCTTCCCACAGGTAGTCCTCTCCCCGGTGTGTATGTGTCGGGAGAGCCCGTTTTGCCCGCAGGCGCTGGCCCTTGGATCTTTGGCCCTTGGTGGTGGCACGGGTTGGGCTGTTGCCTTTTGACGGGACTTGGGTGGGAATGAACCCCTGAGGTCCAGACTGCAATCAGAGAATGACCTTCAGCGGTGCCTAGTCGGGGGTCTGAGTACCCTGCCTTGGTGCTTTGCTTTAATCTGCTCCCTGGTTTGGTACTGGCGGCCACCGCCCGACCCCGGTCCTACGGTTCCACTGACCTCCACCAACTCCTGCAGATGGCCACCACCGTCTGCTGACCTTGCTGATTGGGTTGGAGCCCAGGCACAGTTTTACTCCTCACACTTCCACTCTCCACTCCTGAACTCAACTCACTACTTTTTCCCACCTCCAGGCCTGTGAACTCCTTGGTGGGCGGGGTCAACCACCTGGCTCCGCCCCACCTGGTGTGGACATCAATCCTGAAGGGTGGCAACAAGGATTTTGTTTGACTGGTGTCACCTAACCAGGGGAAGGGGGTGTGTGTATGGTGTTAGTGTACTGTGACTCCAGGGCGTCACAGGACCACTAAGTTTACATTACAACGTAGTGTGAAAAAGGCTTATGTAAAAAACTGCTGGAATTGTGATCCAGTCTGCCCCCTTTGCTATGCTGCTCTCAGATTAGGTGGCAAAACCCTGGTGACAGATTCCCTTAAAAAAAAAAAAAAAAAAAAAATAAATAAATAAATAAATAAATAAATAAATAAAATAAATAAAATATATAGATTACCCATCTGGGACAATTTACCACAAGAGGAAGATTTGTTCTTAAAAAGGGAACCTGTCTGGTGCAATTTACACCCAGAACCACGAGCAGTTCTGGGTACATATTGCTAATCCCTGCCCAACTGTCCCTGTATACACTAGCATAGAGATCTTTAGAATATTTATAAAGATCTTTTCTTATGCCAATAAGTACAGGGATTAGTCTCAAAAGGTGTTATATCCTACTAGATTCCTCTTTGCATTGATTAGAATGTTGGCATACCGCTGTGAGCGTGTAGTCACCAGCTGTACCAGGTGTACCTGTCACTGCTGTGACTGGTCTTCTGAATGCTGGGCACTTCCGGTCATTGTCAGTAGACCTCTGAAGACTGGACGCCTACACCCAGCTCCAAACTGCGCATGACTTGAAGTGCCCAGCATTCAGAATCTGACTGCGAACACAGGTACACATGACCCTGCTGGTGATGCTGAATTGAATTGCATGTTGGTACACCCACATGCTAAGAGGGCAGACTAGTTGGGTGATATAATGCTCTTGGGGCTAGTCCCCTTGCTCATTAGCATAAAAAAAAAATCTTTAGAAACACTTTCTAAAGATCTATATGCTAGTGTATACAGAGACAGTTAGTTAACAGAGAGCACAAGAGAGTGGTGTTTAATGCCGCGCCAATAGATCACTTCAGATGATGTTCAGACCAGTGTTACTTTATTGTTTTCCAGGTCAACGCGTTTCTGGGGCATCTGCCCCCTTCATCAGGACCACCAAAGAAACAGATAACATCCAATCTTGTGATCAGTGATTGGATGTTATCTGTTTCTTTGGTGGTCCTGATGAAGGGGGCAGATGCCCCAGAAACGCGTTGACCTGGAAAACAATAAAGTAACACTGGTCTGAACATCATCTGAAGTGATCTATTGGCGCGGCATTAAACACCACTCTCTTGTGCTCTCTGTTATCTACCGTTTTGGTGGCTGCAGCCTTGGATTGTGTGATACATGCGATTATAGTAGTTGTGGCTTCTCACAACTACATCTGGTGAGTAGTTTTACTCCCCCACCCCCACCCCTCACATATTGGGGTAAGACCCTATGCGCTTGTTTTTCCACAGTTTTTTCCGTGATACAGAGACAGTTAGGCAGTGATTAGGTTCAATACGCACCCAGAACCACAATCAGTTCTAGGTGTACATTTCTAATCCTGACTGGTTCCCTTTAACGATGTCATTGAAGTTTGGCCATGTGACATCTTGGCAAAACCAAGAAGTTTGTTCACATAAGATTTGTTACAGAAATGTCAGCAACAAAATGTTTTGATAGGATCTACAATCCTTTGTAATGGAAGGGTGTTACATGCTTAGATATGTGAACCTTCTATGCAGTGTGCAAAGCCAGATGTGCATACATTAGAAGAGTAAAAGTGTATGGAGAGGCTAATTTTTAATTGTGCATTAAGTTTTTATTTAACTAAATCCTGTAAAGTCAAGTTGTGAATCCCAGTGCAACTTCCCAACTGCTGAGAGCCAGTGGCCTGAGAAACTTCACACGTCCTCTGCTTGAAGACAAGCTGCTGTTTAAGTGCATTTAGTACAGAACAATCCAGATATTTTTTTTTTTTTAATTGCTTTAATGGATCAGAAATTTGAAATTCACACAATTCTTAAATATTTTACATTTTATCTAGCATCACATTCTCATAGAAACATTGTTGAAACAATTTCTCCATACAAGCAGGAGACCTTTCATAATACTGAACACATCAATACCAAGCAGAAGTCTGCAGCAAAACAAAATTGCACAATTGTTCATAGCGTACAGTAGACAGCCCATACAGAATGAGCTCTTTTAACTGAACATTAACTTATGACAGATTAATATATTTTTAATAATTAATACCACACAAAAAACAAATACATATGATGCATAAATATTTCCTTATTTAACAAGTTACAAAAATAATGTTATTTTGCTTAGTTTCCCCCAGACGGTTGCATTATTTGGCAAAAAACAGACTTTCCAATGAAATTGTATAAGTTTGAGACCAGGATAGAAGATTGACTGCATTTGAGGTGATGGCATGAGCAGCAGATTAGACGCATGACTAGATCGAAAGGTCACAAGGCAGGCCTTCAGACACCGGTACACAAGCAATAGGTCTTTACCACACACTTAAATAGTAAATTCATGCCAGAAAACGCAACATGCAATAAAAGGAAGATTGTAGCATTACAGAAATGAGCAAAGCATGGCCTGGCTTCAGCTATGCTTTGGTCTACCACAGTTTCAAGAGTCATTAGGTTGCTTCATTTAGACCACGTTAATCAAGGTACCCAGCTTGATGGATAAGATTCCACAGAAAAGACTTGTTACTTAATGTAGGGGGTTTGACTTGAATACTTAATGATAGGAGATCAGGACCAAAACATTCAGATGCAAAAGGAGAAATACAATGTTCAGCGAACACCATTGTTCATGTCTGGATCACCACTTCAGAGGGGGTGGAGAGAAAAAAAAAAAAAAAAAGTTGAGGTGCTGGGCTTCAATCCTATGGATAAATAAAATTATTATATATTTAGATCAAAGTTTCAGCATGTCTTATACAATGAAGTTTTAGTGCTTCTCACATACTAGGTTCAGATGAAATACTAAAAATCAAATGCAAAGGAAGCATGTCTAGAATTTTCCAGAATATGGGAGACACCGTATAGGACAATTCAGCATTTTACCTTCTCAAGAGCCATTAGCAAAACTGGCGAGATTTCCATCCTTGCTGGGTTGCGTCAGACGGTGGATACCAACGCATCTGAGAAACAAACATGTACAAGTCACCTCAATGTATTGTTGTGAATATGTGACTGCCTATATTCAGTAGGCCATTCCCATATCCAGTCTCACCTCCAACAGTCACTAGTCATAAGTCTTGAGTGCAAGGCTGCATTTACACTGCAACTGAATGGTCTCTGGTTCCCTTTAAATCCCAAGGAACACTAATCACCAGGATGTTTGCATATAAGCTAAAGCCAGGGCTATACTGGCACTATAAGGCCGATTCTTTTTTGGATTTCAAAGCCTTTACATACCTCCGATTTAGAGAATCAGCCTGACCGTGACAGCATAGCCCTGGTTGTAGCTTCTATACGAAAATCCTGTTGATTGTTTCCCTTTAAACCACACTTTTTTTATGATTTGCTGTGGCCACTAGGGGGCCCTGTTTCAGTAGCTGAGAATCACGACACCCAACAGAAGTAGCAAATACTGTACATTGTGCAGAATGTTTGTAAGTATCTCTCTACTGGCTAACACTGTACAAATATATATATTTTACTTGTAAGAGTATGTACAGTGATTGAGCAAGTCTGAAGTTCTGATCCAATACATATACATGCCAAAGGACTGAATAAGTGAAACCTGCAAATTTTTCTGGTTGAGAAAGCTAGAAAGGGGATTAACACTGCATCATTTATAGCAGCCTGACCAATGTGGGAGATTAGTAGCCTCAGCTGGTGCAGAAGTACTGATTACACTAAAGGACATGACAGGTGTCATTTACACCTGGGCACATGCCTGCCAATATCCTTTTTTAAACTACACCGATAGGTGTGCCACACCTTCATTTGAACACTAGATATTTTTACAGGTCCAATGTAGCTGTCACGTTGCTTAATTTCGAGCCTATAGGCCAAGACTATACATCATAGTATAACTCAGCCATGTGGTGGTTTTACCATTGTGCACGTGTTCTGAGAGCAGCAGCACACTTCTGAATTTTGTATGGCTACTCTACACAAGCAAAGTATACCAAAACTGTTATACTGTATGACACGAATTTACCTTGGGATGCTGATGCAATTATAAAAGCTTATATCTGTGGGGGAGGGACATGAGTGCAGAAGCAGACATGACTGAGGGCATTTTATGGACCAAAAACGTATGGATATTCTAGTTTCATGCTTCCATGTGGGTCACAGTGGAAACAGGGGACCTTCATGTGACATGTGTCACCCTAGATCATAATCCATGCAAGAATGAGAAATTATAAGTCAGTACAGATTCCACTGTTGCAAGTTTTGATTCTTCAGCAATTTGAGAGTTTTTAAAGTGTCAGCTATTTTGTAGCTGGATTAAATTTTTGCTACATGGTTATGTGAAGTAGCCTCACTATAGCCATTGTTAAGAGCCCAAGTTACTGTTTTAGGCATGCACAGATGACCTATGTAAACTATGCAGAACAAAATAGTCTTGGTTTGTAAAATAAGCAATTGAGGATATTACACAACTACTCATTAGCCATTTTCAGACAGATGTTTTCTGTTCGGTCTGTTTGTGGCAATAGAAGAGGGGGAGGGAGCAGCAGATAACATTCCATTACAAAGCATCATTTTAAGAGCTAAACTACGTCAAGGGTGAAACTACAAAATGTAGGCAATGTTTTTTGGGGGAAACAGTCAAGGAAAGATAATGTAAGATCTGGATTTTAAAATGTGAAGCGTAATAAGCAACTAAATAGCTAAAAGCAAAACCACATTATATGGGTCAGGGCCTTAAACTAGAATACATAAGAGATACAATTTTGCTAGAGTATAAACTTGTCAATCTAGTGATCTCCAGGATCTGGCTACCTGAGGCCACTGAGCACACCAAGCTACCATGTGTCCTCCATTCGCAGACAGAATCTAAGGTTATGTCTATGTATCAGCAGGAGGGGGTGAAAAGGAATTTAAAACTGCACTCCACTTTACATAGAAGTCTGAACTTACTAGTCAGGATGAAAAACTTTATATTTCATGTAACAACCATTGTTCCATTTAAAAAGGTGTCTACACAATGATTAATTGATGTTGGAAGTGGGAACACCCTCATTAAGAGACTCATTTATGTATATATTAAACTTTTAAAGAAATTACAGGATGAAGTACAGCATATTAGGAAGCTTATTTACAGTATACTAGGATTGATCAGTGTACAACAAAACTAGAGATAGATCCATAACATCCAGTATTGAATTGTTGCATAAATTAATATCAGAGTACAAATAAACAAAGAATCAAGTAGAAGTGGTGATCTTTTTGATTACTGTTCAGGATGAAAAATTCAGGTACCAGGGTCCTCAGACAGGCATCACCATACTGTTATATAGAAATCTAACCTGAGACCACCATCTCCCAATTAATGGAAAACTCCACTGAAGGAGGTAAAAAATTCATTCCCAGACCCCTACAATATTAGCTACCAATCAAATATGAGGCTTGTGTCACTAATATGGTGTTGCCTGCTCATAGGAAGCCCTATTCCTGTCATACATATGTACATGCGTCACTACTGGCCAGCTCTTGGCTGGGAGGAGTCTAATAGCACCCAGGTCAGGGAAGAGCCAGGAACTAGGTGTGCAGGGCATGCCAGAGGTAGAAGTGGTAGGGTACAATTTTAGGCCCCAAGGATGAACTTTCCCTTCTGAACTATGGCTGCATAGACCCTATCTAGGTAGACCAAACCCACAAAAGGTCCCCACTCCAGAAAGTCTTGTGCCAGAGTTTAGTATAGATAACTGTGGACCACTACCCAGACCAAAAACAGCCTGACTGAGTGTCAAGAATCAGTTATGCACTTGCTCCCTGTGAAAGGATGAAAAATATAATATATAATATATAATATATAATATATAATATATAATATATAATATATAATATATAATATATATGAAATGTGCGAAATTCCTGGATCAGACAAGTTGCCATAAGAGCTCTCATGAAGTCCTCCCATTCCACCTACATATGGCAAAGATTGGCCTGCCAGGTATTAAGGTCCAGTCACACTAAGCAACTTACCAGCGATCCCAACAACGATAGGGATCACTGGTAAGTTGCTAGGAGGTTGCTGGTGAGCTGTCACACTGCGACGCTCCAGCGATCCCACCAGCAACCTGACCTGGCAGGGATCGCTGGAGCGTGGCTACACGAGTTGCTGGTGAGCTCACCAGCAACCAGTGACCAGCCCCCAGTCTCCTAGTTACAGCACACATCAGGTTAATTAACCAGATGTGTGCTGCAGCTAAATGTGCACAGAGCAGGGAGCAGCGCACAATGCTTAGCGCTGGCTCCTTGCTCTCCTAGTTACAGCACACATCGGGTTAATTACCTGATGTGTGCTGCAGCTACATGTGCACAGAGCAGGAGCCGGCACTGACAGTGAGAGCGGAGGAGGCTGGTATCAAAGGTAAATATCGGGTAACCAAGGACAGGGCTTCTTGGTTACCCAATGTTTACATTGGTTACCAGCCTCAGCAGAAGCTGGCTCCCTGCTCACTGCACATTAGTTGTTGCTGTCTCGCTGTCACACACAGCGATGTGTGCTTCACAGCGGGACAGCAACAACTAAAAAATGGCCCAGGACATTCAGCAACAACCAACGACCTCACAGCAGGGGCCAGGTTGTTGCTGGATGTCACACACAGCAACATCGCTAGCAACGTCACAAAAGTTGTTCGTTACCAGCGATGTTGCTAGCGATGTTGCTTAGTGTGACGGGGCCTTTAGTCTACCGTCTAGTAAGGTTGCCCCACCAGACCCTTCAAGTATATTGCATTATATGACAACAGGTCTTGGCTCAGACCCTGCCAAATTAAAAACTGGAGGGGAGCTTATTTAATATATGCAAGTTTTCATATATTGGAGGCTAAGAATATATAATACTTGTGGCAACTGATTGGAGCTATAGCAGGGTAAGCTCTTCTCTGCTTGTATGCTTAAGAAATAAGGGAGAAGGTTTAGGTTATTGAAGTTTTATATATTCTATTTAGCAAGAGCCATCTCCTCATTTTAAAGATAGAAGTGAGGACTGCATAGGAGGTAGCTGTTTGTTCCAGTTGATATTTAGACCCAAGTATAGACTGTGCTCAGATCACATTCAATGCTAGAGGCAGGGGTATGCTTAAGATACAGGTGTGTATTGCTTTTGTAGACAGTGCCTTTGCAATGGTGACATGGAAAAAAAAAAAAAAAAAAACACCAAAACCCTGTGCAAGAAATATGGGCCCTTTGCAGCCCAAGATCTCATCAAAATGCAGGCCAGCAGGTGGTGGTATGTGTTGGCAAGGGACTACATTGGAGGTTGTCTGGTCAATATCCTCTATGGTAGCCAGGAAGATTTGACAGTTGGCAGTTTAGAGAAGCCACGCTTGAGTTGAGTGGTTTTTCAAGGAGGACTTAATGTAAAGTACCAAAAATGTAAACCATCATTGTGTGTAAAAAGCATGAACTATTCATACCAAAAGATGTGGTCTGCCTTATTCCTACCCCATCTAGATGTACCCTGGGAAAGGGTTTTGAGCGCCAGGAACCAGGTAGGAGCACTGACAAACTGCACAACACTGCAGAAAAGCCATACCACCGCTCAGCACCTATGTCTGGGCCTAAGTGACTCCTGCACCTACTACTGGTTAGTACATGTTATACAATGACCCATGAGGATCATAAATATTCTGGTTTTGGAATGTAACTACAGTATTTAGTTTTATAAGAGCCACTGGATTATAAGACCCACCCAAAATTTAGAGGAGGAAAATAAAAAAAAAATTAAAATTGGGTGTCCATCTTATAATCCTAGTATGCCTTATAATAGCTCAGAGGGGAGTGGCAGTGGGGGGGGGGTAGGGGGTCGAGTGGAAGGAACGGCTCAGGAGGATCACAGGCGGTAGGGTCGGCGATTCTGCGGGCTTGGAGGGGGTGTCGTGGCTCAGGAGGGTCAGTGATACTGCGGGCTTGAGGGTATTGCGGTAGGCGGCATTTATCTACCAGCGTGTTGTGCATTCCATTGAACTGCTGGCGGTTGACACAATGAACTTCAAGAAAATGACCATGGAGGCAGTGTGTGCAGATTAGCTTCTGTGGCCATTTTTTGTGAAGTCCATAGCATCAAGCGCTGGCAGTTCAGTAGAGCCCACCACCATCACAGACCCTGCTCTACCACTGCCACCCTGGTAAGGCATATCTGGATTATAAGACGCACCTCCATTTTCCCCCCAGTTTTTTTTTGGGGGGGGGGGGGGGGGGGGGAGGTGAAGTGTGTCTTATCTGGAAAATACGGTAATTGCCTCCTGCGTTGAAGCAGGCAGAGTGCTGTAAAGCCCTCCTTAAAATGGTTTTAAGACCTGTGATAAGTCTAGCATGTACTGTTTCTAGAACTCTGAAGATCATCAGAACTCTGGTAGGTCTGCAATACTAGATTCCATTTCTTGCTTATAGGCTGGGCAAGAAGTTCTCTTCCCAAA
The DNA here is from genome assembly GCF_048569485.1 of Anomaloglossus baeobatrachus. Classification (NCBI taxonomy): domain Eukaryota; kingdom Metazoa; phylum Chordata; class Amphibia; order Anura; family Aromobatidae; genus Anomaloglossus; species Anomaloglossus baeobatrachus. Next base: position 455,696,445 of record NC_134356.1, read on the forward strand.
TTTGAATGGGATGTATTAACGCTAAATATACATTCAGCTCTGATTTGTAGTAGCTACAGCATGAGGATTTAGACCTGAAAAAGAAAAGTTCTCATGGCACATCATAGTAGTTCCTATGTTTCCACCTCAGCACATTAGGACAGGAGGAAGGTAGGAAAACAGATTTGCCATATAATTTACTGCATAACCCAACTCAACCCATTTTCACAGTATTCCTATCAAATGGAAGGCACTACATTACTTTATATTTGAGCAGAGGCATACACATTCTGAAGGTACTAATGGTTTCTTGAAATAACCTCTGCTGTGTTCCTTCACCTACTTGAATATGCAAGCTGTCTAAAGCATATGCACATGGTGGTCTAGCCACTGCTGGTGCGTGGGGAGGAATTAAACCGTAATTCCATGGCGCTATTACAATATTGATAGTGGGAGGGAGAGAAATGCAACTGAAGGAAGGCATAAACAAGTCAAGATTGGTTCATATGCCAGAAAGGTGTTGTAAATGGGGGAAGGTTAAGTGGATCCTGATCTGAGATTGTGAAAGGGGGAGGGGAATCATCATTTAGATGACTGGACCTGTTCTGAATGTAGGTCACAACTTTCTGGGTCAAACTGTATACCCACGAGTGACTGTCAGCTGTTTTTTGAAGTTATACTAAAATTGATATAGCAAAGGCCTCAGCTTAATAGATGACTAAATAAACCTTAGGACTTAGACTGCTTAGAGCAATTTCACAACAGTCTTAGGTTAGTAGGTGAAAGTAATGTTTAACTATATAGAACAAATAAGTAAACTATTTACCTTCAGAAGCATTCTCGTCTTATTTTCCTGCTTCAAGTAGATCATTGGCCATTTACTTAGAAATTAGACAAAATTTATCAAAGGGCCTAGTGGAGCAATTTCATGTAAACAGATTTTGCATGCACATGCTCTCCAGGACCCAGAAATGTTGGGTCCCATGGTCATAAATGCTGTGGCAGAGTGTTGTGGTATTGCTACAGTTATGCATCAAAGTTGCAGTTTCTTGGAATTGTGATCATAGAAATAGAACCATGTCAAGATGCATTACATTGCAGTGATTGAAGTACCACTGCCCCTTTCTGACCACATACAAAAGGCAGACTCATGCTGACTGTCATACACTTGCTCTGCAGAGTGAAGTTAAGTGTTTCCCAACAAATGTCAAGATGTATTGATTTAATATGTACCAAGTTCCACAATTGGATGTGTTTAAAAGAATGATTCCCAGCACCATGCAGGAACATTGATTCCTTCCTGGCCTAGGAGATGTGGTGACAAGAATATACAGACAGGACATCTTGAGATCAGTTAAGTGTGTGAGGTGAGCCATTTTGCTTTTAAAGCTTTTACCTCACAGAAAGCCGTATCTGATCCCATGCAGTCATGGCTGCATACTTTTGTTTTCACCCCAGGACCTGTCATATGTTCAGACCATTTTCCAGTATGGTCAGACATGTATTAGACAGTAAGTCACAGGAGCACATTTATAAAAGATTCAGGACAATGTTTGTTTTTTTTTTTTTAAACAAAAACACAAACAAACATTTAGTGGAATTACAAGAACTATATTGATTAAAAAAAATGCACTGTGGGACACAAGCTGGCTCTGGTGGCATACTGCCCTTGATTTGTTGGTCAACATGAGCCGCTGCCCCATCTTATCTATGGTACAAGATCTCTTCCTGGGGAATGGGTAGGGGAGCAAGAGGGTAAATACCCAACCCCTTTAAGAAATCCACCCCCCACAAAAGTTGTGCCACCTCTAGACTGAGAACACTTGATCTCTGCACTTGCCTGCCTTCTACAAATACGTAAGGTGGGAGTGGAGGACCATCAGTGGACCAATTATATGAAGATAAGAACTAATGGTTTAAGTCGCCCATACCAAGAGTTGTACTAATAAGAGGAAGGGGGGGGGGGGGGGGGGATAGGAACAGTTACACCATGAAACAAGTACTACCTTCTAGGTCAGTATGAACATTAAAGTTACCTACCTGTGCATGGAGCGCTGCTGCTGCGGCGGCTGCTGCCGGATATGTAAACGCAGCATGAGGAATTGCTGGGGCCAGCTCTGTGGTGTACAGTGGATAGGGAGACCAAGCTTCTGGTGAGGCTGGGATTAGTGCAGCACCTGTTAGGTCGTCTACACATAAAAAGGGATTGGAGATACAAATTATTTTTATGCCTAGTTCCAGACAATTGTAAGCAGTCAGTAGTGCCCTGAAATGTTGGTTATGAAGGACCTTGCAAACCATCTAAACAAACTGACAGACTTTAATATACAGGATTGTTAATGACAGATTGCTGAAATACTATAATTAAACAATGGCCTAATTTTCAAACATGCCACACCATTAAATTGTGTTGTGCCTTCATTTACCATGCATGTAATCATTTTAGAGGGATGAAAGTCTGGTGCTGCCAGTATCAAGCAAAGCAACTAGTGTCAAGTGCAGGCTAAAGATTTAAGAGCTGAAAGTTAAAAATTTGTCCTAGGTTAAACAAAAAAAAAAAAAAAAAAAAAAAAGTAAAAGTGAGATTTTAGTGGTCGATGCCATCTTTTCAGTTAGCCATTAAAACAAAAACTGGGTAGCCATTTATTTTTTTCAGTTTAAAATCAGAATGCCTCATTTTGACAGTGAAAGTTAATTCAACCTATAGCTAAGCCTTTAATGAACAGATTATCCACACTAGCATTTAGCTATAGAACCTGGACATGCGTTGTCCTGGTCACAATAAAGTCTTTAGAGTCAATGTAGCAATCTTTATATCAAGCAGATCCTTAAACAGAAATCTTAGCTGGTATTAGAAAGTTGAAAATCAATAATTAAAGATATAGTTAAACCTCAAGTGTCTCCTAGAATACAACAGAAAATTAACAAGCTCTTTACAAAAGTAGTGAAAGAACTTACAAGGATCTCGTGCAATGAAGTGTGCTCCAAGTGCAGGGTGGAGGTTTGTGGGGTTAGGTGTAGCCATTAATTTGTTCTTAGCCATCTTTGTGTTGGCCTTTGCAAATTCTAGTCTTAAGGTTTGTGGGTTTTCTGGATCAAAACGGATACCCTAAGGAAAGTAAGAGCCAAATTGAAAGTCTTTAAGCACAAACTTTAAATACAACATTTAGGCTGTGCCCACGTTGTGTATTTGCGTGCAGTTACGCTGCGTATAGCACTGCAGCGTAAATGCATGCGTCCTGTGTCCCCAGCACAATCTAAGATTGTGCATAAGCCATGCGCACGTTGCGTTTTAGAACAGTGATTTGCATGCTGCCATGTCGCTGCATTCTAAAAAGAAACATGTCACTTATTCTGTTAACTTTGGATGCAGGTCCTGCTCTATGGTGGGGGCTGCATCCAGAGCGCATGAAATGGTCTTTCACTGCATTCATTATGCAGTGTTTCTGCAGCGATTTGCTGTCAAATTGCTGCTGAAATTTCTGCAGGGACACAATGCAACATGGGCACATGGTCTTTCTTATAAAGTGCAGAGGTAAGGCTATGTCCATTAGATATTTCTGAATAATGACATTGAATTTACAACTACACAGTACCAAGTCTAGGTGAACAAAGCCAAGACACGCAAGGCTCCATCATCAAGTGTTAGGCTATGACCACACTTTGCGTTTCCACCTGCGTTTCAGCTGTTTAGGTCCGTTTTGAAGTCCACCTTTTTCATGCCAAAAGGCATGCGTTTTGATTTTCCATGATAGTCTATGGAAAATGAAGATTACCTGACTGCACTTTGCATTTCAAAACGCTGTGTTTCATTTGCATAATTTGTGGCAAAAACCATGCGTTCAAAGAAGCAGCATGTCAATTGTTTTTGCCATTTCTGCAGCGTTTTGCTAACATTGAAGTCAATGAGAAGCATCAAAAAGAAACATCCATCAAAATTACAGCGTTTTACATGTTTTTTTGGTGCAGAAACTGTTTGACTTCAAAACACATGCTTTTCAGACATTAAAATAATGGAATAATATGTCCCTTTACACAGTGACAAATTAATGAAAAGTATGATTTTATTGCTATTTTAGCAATTATAAAAAAGCTATAATTTCATGAATTACTATTTTCTTTATTAAATCAAAAAATATATATGTTTTGTTTTTCTCTTTTCATTCTGTTTGACTATTTAATCTTTATTTAGCAGTGTCTTGATGTTCAAAACGCATCTGTCAAAACGCAAGGGAAAATTTAAAAAGTGCTGAAAACGCATCTAAAATGCAGTAAATACGCATGCGTTTTTAGAGCCAAATTTCTTAAGGCAACTTTGCCTAAATCAATGCCAAAACGTGCGTTCTGAACTGCAACTAGCATGACGCAAAGTGCGGTCATAGTCTTAGACCAAGATCACATCTCTTGAATTTGCAAAGTGTACTGCAAGTCTGCAGCAACTTACAAGTAAATTGTTTTCAAAATCAGTCACATCGTGGAGAAAAAAAATTCCACATGAAAACTTAAGCATTTGTGGATTTCAAATCTGCAGCATTCATATGGATTGGAACCCTAGTCAATGTTTAGTAAATTGAGAAGATAGATATTTGCAATGAAATTCACAAGTAACTGATGTGGATTTGTAACCGATTCTGTAATAGAAATCCTCAAACTGCAGTAAAGTTTTGTCAATGAAGACTCCACTTGCTCAGGAATTTCCAGAGCTCAAAAATAAGCCATCGGGATGATGAAGCCCAGTTCAAGATATAAGCAAGTCTCAGCATTTAATTTGTATCAAAAACCACAGGATCTGCCATGAATGCAAGATTAGACTCTATACAAGGTTTCAATGACCAATGCATACAGTCAGACTTCCATTTTTTTAATGCAATACTTTCTCCACTTCTATCCTAGACACAATTTTAAAGTTATTTTAAGTGGAGAAAAAGCCACTTACGTTTAAGGCATTCTTTGCAGCTTCTGCACCAGCCCTGTTATCAAAGGTGACGAACCCTACAGGCTAAAGAAATAAGAAAGCATAAAACACTGATGTAAGAAAAAAAACAAAAAAAAAACAAAAAACATTGAGAGTAAAAAGGTTACCTGTTTTGAGGTTAGCTTTATCAGTGATCCTTCATAACCCTAGAAGTTAGAAGACAAATTATAAAGATTTGGTTTTAGAAAAAAAGGAAAAAGCTTGGTGTTATTGCAGCATTGGGAAGTGGATGTGCTGGACACTAGGAAGGGTAGATCTGCACGACTAATCAGGGACAGCAGTGACAAGCTGCAGAGGGAGTGTATCTGCACCCTCTGCCATGAGGTGGTGCTGTGGTCCCAAATAGCAGAATTGAAGTGGTACCCATAACTTCTCAGCAGTGCCTAAGGCTGTGCTCTGTCAGTGTGGAAATTTGTGCTTACGCTGTGCAATTTGACTGATGGGATTGAGAAATTGACATGGACATACAAAAACTTTAAAATGCTGTATTGGACACCAGTACTGTATCCAACGTACAGACTTGTGTCTATTCTGCAATACTAAAACAATGAAGTTTATTTTAAAGTGTAAAAATCCAAGTCAATTTTGCCCATCATTTGATTCATGTATAGTGGCAGAGTGGTGGAATCTGAAATGGTACCTTTCACTGTAGTAAGACCCCCAGTTCAGGCAAAGAAGGGAAGAGAAAAATAAACCAGTTACCTCTTTTAGAACTAAGGGATGGCAGCCATGTAGCATTAAACACTGGGAGACAACCCCATGTTGTATTATAGTTTGAAATTTCAATTAGTCCTTGCGCAAGTTGGCTAAGCAAAGCTCTAAAATTTAGCTTACTTTTCATTGACCCATTTCATAAGGAAACCTTTCAGATGAAACCACCACCTGGTTTGAGAACAATTTCATAGCTTTGGAGAACCTGTAAGGAAGTAATTGTCTCCATGCAAAGAACATTGTCCACCACTTGCCAGCTGAGAGGTTCCTTTGCCTACAGAGCCACATGTACTAGTACTAGAGGCTTTAAATCACAGATGGTTTAATGCCAGCCTTTGGGTAAAAATAGTTAGGGAAAAAACTAAATTTTAATCACTTGCTCTAAAACAGTTCAGCTAACAGTTGATGCACTTCCTACCTTAAATGGACGGAATAGCAAGTAAAGTTCCCTGGGTTTGATATCTATTGGAAGGCCGCTGACGAAGAGCGTTCTGACCTGGAGATGGGAAAGTGGGAGGAGAAAGAAAATGAAAACCATCAAGCACCATTCATTCTACAATTGGAAGTGCAAGTTAGCTAACAGTTACCACTATTAAAATGACATCTACAAAAAGGTCAAAAGTCCAGTTTTAGCTCATTTTATTCCTGTTGCTTGAGGGTTTATTTATTTATTTAATTTTTTTTAAATAAGTCTTTAAGATAACGATTGAACAAGTGCTAGACATCCAGAAAGGCTACAGCAGTGCTTCTCAAACAGGTTAGACTTAGCATAGAGGGCCTCCAACCAGTTGAGGCAGCCATGAAAAAGTAGATTTTATAGATCTGCTTTACAGCTATAATTTAGAGTGCATTGTCTTAAATTAATGTTACGTTCAAGACAAAGTAAACATTTGAGTTTAAATCATCTTTTAAAGTGGTGAGGCCCAACCATAAAAAACTTGTGGTCTTACCGGTCAGGATGAGACTACATCACTGACCTCACCATGTAGATCTTTCCATCCAGAGTCATTTATTGATTTTAGCAATATGTCACCAAGTATTCAACAAACCTGATTAAAAACATAAGAATTTGCAATATTTTTAATTGCATACTGGTCTCTGGGGCAATTCTCAATACAAGATTCTGCTGTTCAGGTGTTTACAGGCAATAATTATGGTTGTTAAATCCAAGTTTCATAGTAGAAAAAAAAAAAAAAAAGGGAAAGCATTTTTCCTCAATAGCTATGGCATAAGCTTAAGACCCTTCATACATAGGGCACAATGCCAGATCAATAATTTATTCCCATCTTTACTGGATACAATTCTTCTCAGGAGGTGAAAACATTGGAGTTGAGACAGGTAAAAATTTACATTTGTTAGAAAATTAAAGTTTATTAAACCACTCTCTGCCCCTTCTCCCATCACCCAAATCAACAAAAGGTTAAACATTAAAGTCTTTTAAAAGCTGTATATACATAAACATTAGATCTTACTGCATAACATTAGTGATAAGGCACTGTTTTATCAAATTAAAACTTCTAACCCGAATCCCAGTTGCTTAGATATTTCCTTTAACAGGTTGTCTGGCTTAAACCCAGTCTGTAGAATTGTGACATTGCATGAACTGAAGATTCACCAGTGTCAGCCAGGAGCGATGACAGTACCCAAATACTCAGTTGACACCTTGTCCCTTGTGGACATGTCCTGTACCATTAAGCAGTGGAGCAAGTCAAGCCAAGGCAAAGATATGCCATGCTCATGCACTGCCTACCCTGCACCAGTTGTAGAAATTGTGGTTATTAATTAAGTATATCCCCCTTCCCATCTCTGAACGCTGGCAGTGGCCTGGCATTAGTGTGCACCAATTTGCCACATCTTGTGGCGCCAGTATTTAAGAACTCACTACCAGTGCTAGGCCACACCTGATTAAGCTGCTGGAGCAGTGCAACATTATTTCTCCGCTCCCCAATTCTTGTTCTCCAGGCTGTCTACAGGTAATATTTCCAATTTGCTTTTGCTGATTGTCAGGTTATGCCTGGGAGAATTCTTCATGTTGGGGAGTGGTTACTGCTTGTTTACATTATCTACTGTAGATGTGGCGCCCCTGACCTGGTCAGGCACCACAGTACTACACCCATGCTGGGTGAGTACAAACAGGTAATCCCAAAGGCTGAGTAGGGCGTGTACGCACAGGCACATTGTAACCAGGACACACACGGGGACCCCTGGGCAGACCCAGGAGGGGGCGTCGCCTCCACATATCAGCTAGTGGTGCGGTCGTGGGGCTGGAAACGAGTTGCAGTGACAGTCGAAGGAGTAGGAGGAGTGGAGCAGCCGAGTCAAGTGGAGACACAAGAGCGGGAACACCAATCAGACCCTGCACATGTTGTGCTGCTGGCAAGGGAGGACATTACCAGTCTAAAAGACACCTGACGAGAGCAGTAAGGAGTTGAGTACGAGGACTTCTGGTAATGAAAGCACTCACGGGGAACAGGTCCCTATAACCAGACATCCATTTAGTTGGATGCTAAATCCTGCAGGTGGGGGGGGCTAGAGGTTCCACACCAACCAACACAGAGCCCGAGCATCAGCAGCAACGAGGGGGCCGATAAGGAGGATTGAGCCTAAAGCTATCCATCTTGGTCCACGCTGCCCGCAAACTGGTCAGAAAGGGGAGAAAAGGCAGCTGCGACTTCCCTGGATGAAACCCACGGTACTTTAAGTCAGGGGTTGTCCGAAACAAAAAGTGCTAGGAAGGCAAGTCAGCAGTCACCCCTATATCAGCCTGAAGGATACCTGGTTCTCTGGTTCATCTCAGCATCGCCCAGGTTGCCTCACTACCACAGAAAGAGAGTCAACAATTGAAAGACATTTATGACTGAGACGGAGTTCTTCTGCGACCTGTTCCACACACATACACCTGAGCCCCTGGGGCCAGCCTCTCGGGAGGCCACACCATCTAACTACAAGTACCATCAGCCCAAGACGCTCGCTAAGGCTAAGTTCACATTTCCGTTGATTTGTATCAGTCACATGCGTCGCTTGACGCATGTGACTGATGCGCTGTACAACGGATGACAAAGAACAGAATTCTTTGTCGGATTCCGTTGTGTGCGGGGGGCGGAGTTCGGGGGCAGAGCCGAGCGGGGGGCGGGGCCAGGCGCTGAGGATGTCAGTGGAAGTGCTGCGGTCTGCATGGCTGGGGACAGGTGAGTATCTGTGAGTGAGTGTGTGTATGTGCATGTATGTATGTATGTATGTATGTATGTATGTATGTATGTATGTATGTATGTATGTATGTGCACATGCAAAGTGTGGGAGGGGGCGGGGCCAGGCGCTGAGGATGTCAGTGGAAGTGCTGCGGTCTGCATGGCTGGGGACAGGTGAGTATCTGTGAGTGAGTGTGTGTATGTGCATGTATGTATGTATGTATGTATGTATGTATGTATGTATGTATGTATGTATGTGTGTATGTATGTGTGTATGTGCACATGCAAAGTGTGGGAGGGGGCGGGGCCAGGCGCTGAGGATGTCAGTGGAAGTGCTGCGGTCTGCATGGCTGGGGACAGGTGAGTGTATCTGTGAGTGAGTGTATGTGCATGTATGTATGTATGTATGTATGTATGTATGTATGTATGTATGTATGTATGTATGTATGTGTGTATGTGTGTATGTGTGTATGTGCACATGCAAAGTGTGGGAGGGGGCGGGGCCAGGCGCTGAGGATGTCAGTGGAAGTGCTGCGGTCTGCATGGCTGGGGACAGGTGAGTGTATCTGTGAGTGTGTGTATGTGCATGTATGTATGTATGTATGTATGTATGTATGTATGTATGTATGTATGTATGTATGTATGTATGTATGTATGTATGTATGTATGTATGTATGTATGTGCACATGCAAAGTGTGGGAGGGGGTGGAGCCGAGCGGGGGGCGGGGCCAGACGAGGGTGTCAGTGGCAGTGCTTGTCTGCATGGCTGGGGACAGGTGTGTGTGTGTGTGTGTGTGTGTGTGTGTGTGTGTGTGTGTGTGTGTGTGTGTGTGTGTGTGTGTGTGTGTGTGTGTGTGTGTGTGTGTGTGTGTGTGTGTGTGTGTGTGTGTGTGTGTGTACATACATGTGCGGAGTGCGGGAGGGGGCGGGGCCGAGCGGGGAAGTGTCGGCCTCCCTGCACACGTAACCAGCCTAAATATCGGGTAACAGCAAAGCACCCGATGTTTACCTTGGTTACCCGATATTTACCTTGGTTACGGGCCTACACCGCTTAGCGCTGGCTCCTTGCACCGTAACCAGGGTAAATATCGGGTAACCAACCAAAGCTGGTGACGTGTGCAGGGAGCCAGAGAGCATGCGCAGCGAAATCCGACGGATCTCGCTGCTCAAAAAACGTTACATGCTGCGTTCCTCCCGCCCGGCGGTCAGTCGTTCCACGACTGATCAGTCGGGCGGAGGGTGCAACGCAGCATCATCAGTCACAATCCGCTGCTCATACAAGTCTATGGGAGCAGCGGAATCCGCTAAACGGATTCCGCTGTTTACAAGAGCAGCGGATTGTGACTGATAGATTTTAGCGGAAATGTGAACTTAGCCTAAACTGCAGTGGTGGACCCCCATCACCCTGACCGCAAAACAGAGTGGTGTCACGACTACTATGAAAGTGAACCTGACATACCTTTTGCCAGAAGGGTCCCTACAGAGAAGTCCCTGCAGTGTCCCACTGCAGCGCCGTGGTGGGCGACTCCTAGACATCATGGTACACTATTGAATTAAGATCACTAAAGTTTAATTAGTCTTACCCCTGTGGCAGTTAACCATTATTTCCCCACACATGGGTGTGTTACTGAAACTGATGTAAATCATAGGATTTGATCCTGTATGCTTGAAGCCTCAGTGGTTGTGCATAGCCAAGTATACCATCTATCTCACCTATTCCCACAGCACTAATCCTCTGCACATAAGACATGCTGATGTGATGTCATGTTTGTTGTCTCATGTGCTGATTTGTGGAAGGAGACTGTGGCCCCTCCTTTAATGTATTAAACATCATCTGCATCTCAAAGATCCAAATCGTGTTTACATTGGGCAGACAGCCAGTAGAGTGTGGTGTGGCTTGCAGGCCAGAGTTTTCAGCCCTCAGCTGTCTGCTAGCTGAACAAGTGTTCACTAGTAGCTCTAATCTGGCTTACCACAAACATGAACTCTTGGCCAAGCATATGGGGGAGCCTTTACAGCAATGCCAGTGGTTTCAAGGAGCTGTAGAAATCTCATTGACCTGAGACTACCAGTATATCATGCAGTTTATTCAAACCCCAAACTGTAGAGTTTTATTTCTAACACACCCTCTTCCAGTGTAGCCTCAAATTGTAATGTTTGCACATCCTTTACCATTTGATGTAAGGAGGGGGAAGGGGGTGGGGGAATGCAGGCGGAGGTTAGATATCCATGAACCCCAAACTAGTCACTCTGCATAAATCCACAACAGCAGATTGCCAATGCACATTTGCAGAAATCATGCAAGTTTTAATTATATAACCATATATGAACATGTCCCAGTTGTACTTTATTAGTACAGATTTTGAAATTAGGCCCCAGAACATAGGTGATTAACAGCTTGTTCTTTACAGTATGAGAAATTTAAGCTTTGATTTATCAAAGGGTGCCCTTAAAGGGTGTTCTAGTTCATAAATTGATTAGAACAGCATGTAAAATAAGCAGGTTTGCAATTGACTATCTGCTGTCAGTCGTTCTCCTGCAGTGACACTTATCCTTTATAGCATACATAAGGCTTCCATTGATCTTAGACACTAGTATCCACCCAGACCCTGGACAAGTGTGACTGTAGTTACATTAAGGTCCCTTTACACACTGCAACATAGCTAGCGATATTGCTGTAACGTCACTGATTGTGATGTAATGAGACCTCCCCAGTGACATTGCAAGGTGAAACGCATCAGCAACCTGGCCCACGCTGTGAGGTCGCTGATCGCTACACATCTCAGGAACTTTTTGGTCCGTTGTTTCCCGCTGCGCAGCATGCATCATTGTGTTTGAAACAGTTACGACAGACTTCCCTTTCAAATAGCTGCTTTGACACCTCCCCAATGACCAGCGAGGTCATTCTGCAGGTCCGTATCGCTACTGCGTCGTTGGCCAGGTTTGCCTGTTTGACAGCTCAGAGACTTTATAGCGATCCCGGCCAAGTTGGGATCGCTAGAAAGTCAGTGTGTAGAGTGGCATTTAGACTCAATACTTCAGCCACCTTTTCTCCAGCCTATTTTCTATACAGTTAGCAGCTGGGGGTTTGAAGGGGGAGATTAGAAAAGCTATAAAGCCACTATAATCTTACAAAATCTAGAGTCCTCATCAGCTTCTGCCATAGTAGATCTAATTTCAGCACTGTCAAAGTTGTTTAACCCTAGAACACAACCATAGAAATCTACAATAGTAAACAAGTAACCTAGCAGGCCTGCAAGGCCCCAGGTATGCGTTCTAGGGTTAAATGCCCCATTATCGCCATCTGTAATTATAGGGATAATAGATTCCAGGTCAAACCACCAATAGTTGAATGTGTTCTAGCAGAATTTGTGCTGGGATTTATATTTCTGCTAATACTACAGTTCAATTCAGCATCACTCGAGGAGATTCCACCCTGCTAGAAGCCAGAAAGTAAAGGGTCTTCAAAGCTACATGCTTAAAGAAAACTTTAATATGACTAAAGAGAACAGGCATGTCCAATATAGATGGAGCAAGGAAGGAAAGCTGTAGAGTGACTATGCCCCTCAGTCTGACTCATTAAAAGTGGTGGTGTTTACTGTGTCATTGAATGGACACTAAAATATGTAGAAGTCCACATTTCACTGCTTCAGCATTTGGGAACCAACATTCAAAAAAGAAAAAAGAAAAAATACCCCAACACAGTGCCTTGCGAAAGTATTCAGGCCCCTTGAATTTGTAAACCTTTTACATTTCAGGCTTCAACAATAAATTTAAAATTTTATGGTGAAGAAACAAGTGAGAATTGTGAAGGTGAACGATATTTATTGCTTTTTTTTTTTTTTTTTTACAAAAATTAAACAAAAAAAACCCACAAACCTGAAAATTGGGGCGTGCAATATTATTCAGCCCCTTTAAGTTAACACTTTGTAGCGCCACCTTTTCCTGCGATTACAGCTGCAAGTCGCTTGGGGTATGTCGATCAGTTTTGCACATCGAGAGACTGAAATTCCTGCCCATTCTTTGCAAAATCTTGAGCTCAGTGAGGTTGGATGGAGAGCATTTGAACAGCAGTTTTCAGCTCTTTACACAGATTCTTGATTGGATTCAGGTCTGGACTTTGATCTTAAAGCAAAATCTACAATGGAATGGTTTACAAATAAACGTATCCAGGTGTTAGGCCAAGTCATTGTCTTGTTGAAAGAAAAGTCTCCGTTCCTGTCAGGTCTTTTGCAGACTCCAATAGGTTTTCAAGAATGGTCTATTTAGCTCCGTCCATCTTAACCATCTTCCCTGTCCCTGCTGAAGAAAAGCAGGTCAAAACCATGATGCTGCCACCACCATGTTTGACAGTGGGGATGGTGTGTGCAGGGTGATTAGCTGTGTTGCTTTTATGCTACACATAGTTTGGCATTGTGTCCAAAAAGTTAGATTTTGGATTCATCTGACCAGAGCACCTTCCACATGTTTGGTGTGTCTCCCAGGTGGCTTGTTGCAAATTTTAAACACTTTATGGATATCTTTGAGAAATGGCTTTTTTCTTGCCACTCTTCCATAAAGGCCAGATTTGTGCAGTGTATGACTGTTGTCCTATGGACACTCTCCCACCTCAGCTATAGATCTCTGCAGTTCATCCAGAGTGATCATGGGCCTCTTGGCTGCATCTCTGATCAGTCTTGTTTGAGATGAAAATTTGGATGGACGGCCGGGTCTTTGTAGATTTGCAGTGGTATGATACTCCTTCCATTTCAATATGATCACTTGCAGTGCCTCTTGGGACGTTTTAAAGTTGTGGAAATCTTTTTGTAACCAAATCTGGTTTTAAACTTCTCCACAACAATATCACAAACCTGCCTGTTGTGTTCCTTGGTTTTCATGATGGTCAATGTGCTTTAAACAGAACAGTGAGACCATCATAGAGCAGGTGCATTTATATAGACATGATTGCACAGGTGGATTATATTTATCAGTCTTTAGGAAAACATTGGATCATTCAGAGATCCTCAATGAACTTCTGGAGTGAATTTGCTGCACTGAAAGTAAAAGGGGACGAATATTGCATGCCCCAATTCAGTTTATTGCTTATTTTACATTTTTGTAAAAAAATAAATATTCACCTTCACAGTTGTGTCCCACTTGTTGATCCCTAATCAGAATATTTATTGGTGAGGTCAGTGGGAGAATTTTCTATACTTCATCTGAAGTGCAGGCTAACTGCACAGGCAGATTTACACTGTTACATAGAGCTACAGTGCCATGTACTATACATTGTGTTTCTAGATCTCTACCTGTGACAAAATTAGAAAAAAAAAATATAAAAAAAGTTTCAATTGCTGGTGATCTCTTGTTGTATATGTGCATTAGTGATAAACATCATCATATTTGGTGTCCCTGTAATTGTAACAGCCCACAGTGATCAGTAAATAGCATAAGGGTGTTTATGGATTTAGAGATTATAAAAAGGTTAAGCTGCAAATGCTACGTTTCTTATACTGCATGTTTTTCCCCCTGGTGTTTGCACCACAATTACAATCTTGAAAGGTTTTGGTGTGTAGTGCAGATGAATAGTGTTTTTGTAGTTAGACACCAAAAAGCAAGATGTTGGTTAATCTACATGAAGATGAGAAAGTGGTGGCTGCTACGACTATGAATGCAGTCTGGGGCATTGCTGAATGTCCTTCACTACCAAATGGATGTGGCAAGGCCATGGTAAAATTTGCCATAGTTTGCCCATCTTTCGGGACTTCAAAAGTTGGGAAGTATTAAGTTATTACTTAAAGTGCTGTTAATCAACTTTTAGGATAAATTCACATGAAAATGTGTCAAAATTTGAAATCTGATTCATATGATTACATGTGATTTTTTTAATGTAGCCTGGGATGAATTTGTTATAAAGTCACATCTTGTGGATTTTAAAGCTACCACTTCCACTGACAGATTTTGTTCTCAGCATTGCATAGTCTGAAGTCTTCTGTAAATCCAGTACAATTCAACATGCAGATTTTGCAATAAAATAGAGTCTGCAGACTTATACCTGGGTTTGTAAAAAATAAATAAATAAATAAATATATATACATAAAAATGTAACAGTATGGCCATCAGCTGCACTTGCTTCCTCCCATCTGTCATCTGTGCTTACTTCCACCCATGTTAGCAGCTCACTTATTTCAGCCACCAGGGATATTTTCTGTGCAAGAGACAAGACACTCCACATCAGAACCAAATGCTCCTATAACCTTTAAAATATTTACCAGTTATGTCTAATCATGTCCAATATGCACTGGTAGGCATCACTGGGATTATTTGTGCTAACGAGTGAAGCTAGTGTCTTCTGCATCTGTCCTAGTAATGCTATACACAAGGATGAGTATTCCTGCTTTTAATTAAGTAATCTTTATCAAAATTAAAGAAGTAAAGGATAAAGACCTTCAGGGCAGTTTGAGTTTTGACCAATTTTTCATTTGGGTTTGCACTGTTCCCACAACAGAAGGCAATCTTGTGCACTGTAGAATGAATTGAGAATAAAGCTGGCTTGCTACAATAGATTCTAGAGAACAAGTTGGGAGACCTTCAGGCTTTGATACTGAAGAAACAGATTAATGTAATTTGCTGCAGAACTCTGGAAACAGCCACTCCATTCAGCTGGAAATGTCCATTCAGAACCTGCACAGTAGGTCTATGTGTCCTTTAGTTAAAGTTGAGCAAACTGCTGATATTTGACAGTCAATGTCTATAGAGCCTCCTGGCAGATGTTGGGAAGGAGGGGGATCAGCATGTTGAATTCCAGCAGCCAATCCTTTAGTTTGCTTGGGGGATAAGCCACTTCAAGGAGTTTAGTATTGGTTCCCAGAACTGTTGGGGGCTATATTCTAGCGGTGGGTGCAGCAGACAGCCAATGACTGCCACAGCTTTCAATACTCATGCCCTCAGGCCTCACATGTGGAGAAAAACAAACCTCAAACACTGAGCTTTGAAGGTCAGCTGTTTAAATGGTTCTTGATGCAGACTGGTACAGTAGCAATTGCAAACTACATAGATCTAGACTTGGGGGTTAACACTGCTTTCTGGAAGATGATTTTAAAAAGGAACCTGTCAGGTCCAATATGCATCCAGAACCATGAATAGTTCTGGCTGCATATTGCTAATCCCTGCATCTAGTAGCATACATTATCTAGAGATCCATTTCTAAAGATCTTTTATTATATGGTAATGAGCGAGGAGACTAGTCCCCTGGGCATTAGCTCCCTTGGCTAGCTGGCTGCATTAGTCTGTTAGTACACCTGTGGGCATGCTAATGAATGTGCAGCGTCAGAGGCAAGGTCACTCACCTCTCCACTGTCATTGCGTCCAATGCTGAATTTCGGCTCAGTGCACATTACCCCATACTTACCGGTCATGTGCACTACTTCAGTTTGAAGCCAGGACACGTATACCCGGCTTCCTAGTGCACATGACCAAAACTCCAGGGTCATGCGCTCTGAGCTAGGATCCAGCGTCAGATGCTATGGCAGCAGAGAGGTGAGTGAAATCATCCTCTGATGCTGCACAATTAGCATGTTGGCACACCCACAGGGGGTGTACTAACATGCTAATGGAGCTGACTAGCAAGGGGGAACACTAGTCCCTGCGCTCATTAGGATACGATATAAGTTCTTTAGAAATACTTTCTAAAGATCTAGCTATACTAGTGTATACAGGGACAGTTAGGCAGGGATCATCAATATGCACAGAACTGCTCAGTTCTGGGTGCATATTGGACCTGACATGTTCCCTTAAAGGCTGCTTTTATTTTTAAATTTACATTAAGAATTCTAACTGCCCCCTATGGTTATTTTTTTATTACATTAAAGTTAATGTTTCATTCAAAGCTACAAACGCAGTGAAATTGCAAGAAAACCTACAAATCTGCCTTGAGCCATGCTCACACTTGTTTGCATAAAGTGGCTTAAGCTATACACGTTGCATTTTTTCTTGTTTTAAACTCCTGTGTCAATAACAAACCGCATGCTTTTGCTTCCCCAGCAAAGTCAGAGAAATCGCAATTTCCATGCGCACGTTATATTTGACAAAACAGTCAAAACTGTAGGTCAAAATCTTGACAAAAAAAAAAAAAGTTAATTCATTGTGTGTTAATATTTTCCACCCTTTGACTTCTCAATATGAAAACACTGTCCAGAATGTGGCCAAAAATGCATGCGTTTACTGATGTCAAGCACAATATTTACATTTGTCAAGTCTGCCAGAGGGTGCGGTTTTGTTGACAAACCAGAACACAGCGTGCGCACGTGTGACGCCTTGGCCTATCAGGTCATCACAGGGTATTTTGCAATCTGCCCTTCTGTGCAATATCCACCTCCTCCTTTGTTATAGATCCCTGACCTTTGGTGTTGCCAAGAAAAGCTAATCAAAATCCTAGGAACACACTGCACCACACCCACCAGTGGCTGACTGGAAGGGAATAGGGATCCTTATTTGGGAGGAGGGGGGGGGGGGTTGGTTAAGGAGAGGTCAGGAGCTCGGCTACTAGGTGGCAGACGGTCTGGGCCTGGTAGGAGCTGGACCCCGATCGCAGGGGGATCATGACAAGGGGCACAGACTGTCGAGGACAGCCGGTGGTCTTGTGCCATCACCAGGCAGGGGCCTGGGCACGACGGGGTACGTGGACCCTAGGTCAGGAAGGAGCTTCAGGCGTCCTGGCAATTTACCTGAGGACGGAGCCTTCAAGATCCGATCTCCACCCGCTGCAAAATCCGGGGTACTAGCGCAACGAGGGAAGAATACAATACACATAGTCCAGAATATCCCAAGCGTGAACCCTGAGAGCAAGTTCATCCAGTTAGCCATACTGGTGAGTGGCACCAGATAGTTCTATGCTAAAGGGACCAGTTAGAAGGTGCCACGGAAAAGGCCACAGGCTAACAAGCAACACCAATTGGCACGGGATCCAGGCGTGCTCCCTCCCTGCTGAAGCGATAAAGAACTTTGGTTTACCACGGTTGTCAGTGTCAGCGTTCTTGGACTGAGTACTAAAGTAATCCCTGACAGTCCCAACGGCACCTCCGTCACCTACACCAAGTCCTGGGGCATCCCCCCTACTCGTGGAGGGGCTAAACATCTGGCTGCCCACACCATTGCCACCGGGTACTCCCCATTGCAGCGGTGGTACTCCATTTTACCACGCACCATGGGTGGCATCACGAACTGTCCATACAATCCCCTGTAAATAACCCCCTTTATTCCGAGTGGCCACGCGACCCTGACCCCGGGTCTAGAGACCCCTCAAGCCACCGCGGATCCGAGCAGCAGCGGCAGGCTGGCGACGTGGGGGGGGGGGGGGCTGGGGAGGCGGCACACATTCCCTTACAGTACCACCAAAAGCCATGAGATTTCAGAAAGTATCGTGTGAACTATTTTTTATTCCTGACTGACTTGGAAAACTGCAGCATGTCAATTCTTGGCTTCATAGGAAGCAATGAGTGCAAAAATGTGGCAGACTTTTTTTGCATTTTTGGTGAATAGAACTGCTAAAATGTTCTGTGGACAGTATATTTACCAAAGAAAGCATTCTAAATAAGGCTAGTTTCACACTTTCATTGTGCAGCATCCGTCGCATTGCATGACATATGTAACGGATGCGTTGCATATAGTGGCACAACTGATGTGACGAATCCTGCAAAACGGAATCTGTTGTAGTTTTTTTTTTTTCCCCCCCCGATATTTACTCAACTGAGCATGCGCAGTTGTGTAAAGACAGATCAGTCACATGTATTCGTCAAATGACAGATTCCGCCACCATAGGCTTCCATTATAAAAATGACGAACGCCGACGGAATCCAGCACATTGCGCGTTTGACACTGGGGGGGGGGGGGGGGGGGGGGGGGAAGAACAGCAAAAAAAACTACATGCTGCGTTCTTTCCACCCGGCGGGTGCCACACAGCATCGTCCGACGGATACAACGCAACATCATCCGTCGCATTGCATCATCAATACAAGTCAATGGGAAACAGCACACATCAGTTATCGGACCGTGCTGTTTCCCAAAGCGGCGGATTGCGATGGATGCCAAACAACGCAAGTGTGGAAGTACCCCAAGATGCCGTAAACCTGCTGCTTTACTGCCAAGAGAACAGGTTTTACCTTCAGAAATAAAAGTAACATGTCAACATGGCTTTAGGCTATGCACAAGTTGCAGAAGTTTAGATCTCCTGGCAGGAAAAAACAAAAAAAAAACAAAAAACAACAAACCACACAAAACAAAAAACTCAAACATGTTTAGAACATTTATTCACGTTATGTTGTACCCATATCTTAGTCAACACCCTCCTGATAGTTAAACTTCGATATAGTATGCATTTTTATTGACAGCGTAAAAAATGATATCAAATTAACATTTGGTGTGACCACCCTCTCCATCAAGACTATTTTTTCTTTTGCGCAATTGCAAAGTTGGCTTTTTTTTATTTAATGATTAGTTGTATGTATATACAATTATACCAAACAGATAACTGTCATTTTCATACGTAGGTTTAAAGTCAAACATCTGTTTCATGCTTAAACTTGGTGAAACAGCAAAACTGCAACAAAAAGGTGAGGTTGTAGAAGAGCTTCACATCATAGGTAATTTGCAAAAATCAACCACAATAGGAAGGATATATTGCATCCAAGTCTATCACAAGTAAAGCCTTCAAAAGCAGACTGGTGATTTCAATATATGCCATTGAAGAACTTTTGAAACACTAAGAAATGGGTAGCATTGAGGACCACTGATTTAGTCAGCCAAGGGGTGCAAATTAAAGTCCAAAAGCCCATGCTTACTTTACTTCTAGAAATTATGTCCGGCCGTGCCATCAGCGCCAAACAAGTAGTTGACTGATTGGAAACTGCCTGTATAAACTAATGAGCAAAATTTGTAGTGAAACTAAAACTAGTCTTAGGGTACAGTCACTTTAGTGACGCTCCAGCGATCCCACCAGCGTTCTGACCTGGTCAGGATAGCTGGTGCGTCACTACATAGCCACTGGTGAGCTGTCAGCCAGATCTCACCAGCGACCAGCAACGCGTGGAAGCGATGCTGTGCTTGGTAACTAAGTTAAATATCGGGAAACCAAGCGCTTGGTTACCCGATATTTATCTTGGTTGCCAGCGCACACCGCTTAGCGCTGGCTCCCTGCACTCATAGCCAGAGTACACATCGGGACACATCAGGTTAATATGCAAACCGCTTTGAGGTCTAAACAGGCTAATGAGGTCACTGATTATTCACAAAAACCGTGACTCAGCAGCGATCTCGCTATGTGAAAAGTACCCCTAAAAAAAAAATTGAAAAAATAAAAATGAAATAAGTCAGCTCCTCTACATTTGGGCTGCTCCCTGATATGGAGCATTGATAAGCACCCTGGCCAATGTAGCTGAAAAAAAAAAAAAAAAAAAAAAAAAATTTACAACTCTGGAGGATGGGAATGAAAATCAAGAGTATTTATTGCCAACAACTCGTTAAAATAAATAAATCCAAAACACGTAGCATGCACAGCTACGTATTTTAGACTAGTCTAAATAGGGTTTTGAAACACTTAGCTATTTGGGCTACTGTGCATGGTCAATTTTTTTACCTACTGGGAAATGGATCTGTTCCCTGTTTTTTGGATTTTTGCGATTTTAGAGTTGTTTGCAATAAAGCCTCTCATTTCCCCCCTCCCCTTAACCGTGGAGCTGGAGTTTTTTTTCCTTTGAGTTTCTCCATGTCTATCATAAAGGTAAAGAAATAAAATTGTTCCTATCAAATTTATGAAAAACCAATAAAAAAAAACACAAACCCTCCACTTAAGCAGTCTTTAGATGCACAAGAGGGAGATTTTTTGAAGTCACAACTAATTTGGACATTTTGGCAATGCGCACCTATAGCACAAATATTGCTTTTGCAATATGTCTGCTGTTTAACTGCCTAAGCAAAGTGGATGAGGTTAAAAGACCTAATCCATTGCTTTTTCCTTGGAGATTTGTGAAACGCAAGGAAAAAAAAAAAAAAAAAAAAAAAAAAAAAAAAAACACACACAAAAAAAACCAAAACACTAGCATGAAAGATTTTACACCAGCCCTGAAATATCAAAAGCTTCACAATGACCTCCCATCTAGATGCTGATCATCACTGACCTGGATGCAGGACCACTGTCCTGTGAATTAATCTGCTCCTCTTTAGTCCAAACCATCCTGTATATTCTTCTCATATGGAGCTATTAAATCCACAGCGCTTTACAGATGTGATCACAACTATCCCCATTGGGGCTCAATCTAAAATCCCCCATCAGGATTTGAGTGGTTGAGAACCTGGATTTAACCCCCCCCCCCAAACTGATGCAAAGCCCCACCAATCCATTAACGGATTCTGCTGTTTTCCAAAAGGGCGGATTACGACTGAAGGAAAACCACGCAAGTGTGAAAGTATCCTTAAGTGGGTTGGTCTGTAGATTTAAGACTTCAACAGCAGTCACAAATGGCCAATGCCAGGGGAGAGCAGGCATGTGACCACAAGTATGTCATTTGTAATAGCAAGAGCAATTACCCAGTAGAAAGAAATGGGTGTAACCGCAGGGTAATGTTAAAACATAACATAACCGATACTCAATGCGATTATCAGAGGTCGTAAGGTCAACTGACCTGTATCAGTGTAAACACAAAAAAGCCCACTAAACCAATACAGGGGCTCAAAGTAAGGGTGCCAATGAAAACCCTGTGAAAAGGCATAAAATTAGAAAGATCTCACTGGTATCTCATGTTAGATTTCCTGGTGAATATAGGATCTTCAGAGGGGGGAGCTATTTATATATAGCTACCAAAAACCCCTCACATATCGATCCATTGGTGGCGTGCTCCAGTCTCCCTACACATCAGGGAGCTTTTCTGGATAGGAGTGAATAGTAACACCTCTTGTGCAGAGGTAGACGCCATTTTTATAATTGCGGTCAAGTGCCGTTTAGATGAGCGTTGCCTCGCTCTACATGAGAGTTGAGCAAGGCTGGACGTCTGGTTTGACTATGGCTGGAAGTACGCAGATTGCCTGCTCCTTGAGGAGTCACAAGTCTCCAGTCAGGGTTGGAAGCCTGGACAGCACCTTTAAGGATGAAGTTACTGAGATTTTAATTCTAATTTGTCTCTTTAGTGTTCTTTTACTTCAAGGTTATCAGATGCAGGCACTTTATTTCATGGTACCCTCAGAAGGAACTGCCCCATCAAAACTGAATGTCTTACATTTGGTGGCAGTGAGCCACATTACATGTACACCAAGATACAGCAGAGGCTGACTGAAGTCAGATGGAATGTTATGATGCAGTTAAACAAGAACACAGTACTTATAAGGCTCTAAGCATCATGCATTGTAAAGCTGCTTAGAGTAATACTTCCAGTGATTGGGATACATGTGGAATACATCATGTGGACTATGCTAGTCAGGTAGAAACTGCTTTACATGGGCTTTATTTCTTGGTGATAAGAGCCAAGAATCTATGTGTAAATGGACCCCAAAACCAATCAGGTTTGCAGCTACCAAAACCCCCTATTAACATGCTGTATGTTAAAGATTAGCAATTGACAATTTTTTTTTAAAAGGGTATACTAAAAAAGACTATGCTGCATTTCAGTCACTACAGGTCTAAACATTTCAGGTGTTTTATTAATCTGCACCAGATATTTCCTTAAAATCCATGGCATAGACCATGTCTACAGCCTTGACTAGACTTCTATTCTTCCTACCCAAATGCTCTGCCAACCCCACCGACCACATCTGAACATCCCCTTTCTCACATATTAACCGTCAAATAAACAGCACCTTTGATGAATTTGCCAAATAGCCCTTCAAATATAACTGTTAAAAAGGAACCTTTCACCAGTTTTGGTGCCAAAGCTTTGGCCACCAACCACCGGGCTCTTATATACAGCATTCTAACATGCTGTATACAAGAGCCCAGGCTGCTGTGTAAAACGTTAAAAAAAAAACCCCACTTTATAATACCTAAAAACAGTTGCAGTGGTTAAGTTGGGCCATATGGGCATCTCTCTCAGGTGCGTCTGCCTCCTCTTTCAACCATCTTCTGAATCCTGTGTGCCTGATGTGTTCTACGTCACATTCGCCAGTCGGACCTCAATGCCGGTGAGTGTGGATGACTTAGGACGCGTCATGCACCCCGGCTTCAGAAGGACAAGATAGCCGAAAGAGGAGGCGCTGGCAACGGAAAACAGACGCCCATATGACCCAACTCCACTGCAGCGACAGTTTAGGTGATTATTATAAGGCAATTTTTACGTTCCAGAGGCCTGGGCTCTTGTATACAACATTCTAACATGCTGTAAGAGCCCACTGGTGGTGGCTGCAGCTTATAGGCCCTCAAACTGATGACCGGTTCCCTTTAAACTTTTAAAATGAGCAAGAGTACACCAGATAGTTACCATTCCAAAGAAAAAAGGGGGGGGGGGTGTTTACCATCAGCCTGATGCATCTCCTGCTAAACCATATCCCAGCTTCACACAGGGCAGGACCTTTTCTGCTAGACTAATTTACTGCCCCCCTCCTGATCCTATATACCCCATTCAAACCTGAGCACCCCCTATCCCTTTTATCAGCCCCTTTAAACTATTGACCCCCACAACCTAATACTACATTAACCCCTCATTGCCCTAAAAAGCAAGTCATGGTTCAACCTATGTTTTCTGGGGCCAAAATTAGGTACCATAAGGGTACCTTCACACTTTAGCGATGCAGCAGCGATCCGACCAGCGATCTGACCTGGTCAGGATCGCTGCTGCATTGCTACATATAGTCACTGGTGAGCTGTCAAACTGGCAGATCTCACCAGCGACCAGCCCCCAGCCAGCAGCGACGTGCAAGCGACGCTGCGCTTGCACGGAGCCGGCGTCTGGAAGCTGCGGACACTGGTAACTAAGGTAAACATCGGGTATGGTTACCCGATGTTTACCTTAGTTACCAGCTCACACCGCTTAACTTAGCGTGTGCAGGGAGCAGGAGCCGGCACTGGCAGCGTGAGAGCTGCGGAGGCTGGTAACGAAGGTAAATATCGGGTAACCACCTTGGTTACCCGATGTTTACAGCTTACCGCAGGCTGTCAGACGCCGGCTCCTGCTCCCTGCACATTCAGGATTGTTGCTCTCTCGCTGTCACACACAGCGATGTGTGCTTAGCGGGAGAGCAACAATAAAAAAAAACGAACCAGCGCTGTGTGTAACGAGCAGCGATCTCACAGCAGGGGCCAGATCGCTGCTCAGTGACACACACAGCAAGATCGCTAATGAGGTCACAAAAAACGTGACTCAGCAGCGATCTCAGTAGCGATCTCGCTGTGTGTGAAGTACCCCTAAATGTCTAAGATGTACTAGGTGAAAGTTAGATAATTTCATAAATGTTAAAGGTAATTGTGTAGTCCTATGAGTATATCCCAACATGAAAACTAGCAGTTTTTAAGCTTATTTCATACATTACACTTTTGTGATTTACAATAAATTCAAATGAGAAATGAAAAAGAACACTGATAAAAATTAAACACTTTCAGATACCTGCAAGTTATTGGCGTTTCTGGCACCAATTTTCTTAAATATTGGACAAACTCCATTTAACTGGCAGCCTAACTTTCCAGTTTGCACTGACTTTGGAACAGCACACCATTTTTTGCAGTGACTGAAACCCTCTGGCAGCAGGTTGTCCAAATGAAGACCAAAAGGGGGTGACCCTATCAGCCATAGTAAGAGAAATTGGTCATTCCACGTCCGATTGAGAAAGTTGCATTTTTACATCAAACTCTTAAGTCCAAGACTGGTCACCCTCGAAAGACAAATGCAAGAGAGGACATGATAATGCGGAGAACCTCCATGGGTAATTGTTTCAACAATACAGCTAGAATTGCTCACCAGTTCAGCACTGAAAAGGTTAAGGATCTGTCTCATCATACAGTGTCAACGTTTAAGAGTATTTGGACTGAAAGCCCACTCTGCAGTGACCAAACCTCTCATTAGCAGAAAGAATCAAAATGCTAGAATCACTGAAGAGCATGTTTTGTGGCTGGAGAAAAAGGTCCACAGTTCATTTTACTGATAAAAGAAAGTTTAATTTATTTGGGTCCGATGGGAAATATGTTCAAACTGGGTAAAGACTGAACTCTGTTAAAGGGAACCTGTCAGGTGCAATATGCACTCAGAACTGCTCTTTGTACAAATTAGTGATTCCCGCCTAGCAGTCCCTGCACACCCTAGCATAAATAAACAGATCTTTAGAAGAGTAATTCCTAAAGATCGTATATGCTAATAAGCGTAGGGACTAGTCTTGAGGGAATTTATTCCCTTAGCTAGTTGGCCCACATAGCATGTTAGCACGCTCCTGTGGGCATACTAGCATGCTAATGAAAGCGAAGCTACTCCGCACATACCTTATTCTTCGTGGTGGCCAGTGGAGGATGGATGTGCTCTGCGCATGATCCGGAGTCCTCAGCACTTCTGCTCATCTGCACTGTACCTCACTGAAGCCGGGAAGCTTACACCCGGAATCAGTTTAGTGCACATGATCGGAAGCCTCAGGTAATCCAGATCATGAGCAGAACGCATCCATCCTCCAGCCGCCATGAACAGTGAGGTATGCTGCTGCGCATTCATTAGCATATTAGTACGCCCACAGGGGTGTGCTACCATGCTATGTGGGCCAGCTAGCTAAGAACAAATTTCCTCAGGACTAGTCCCCTTGCTAATAAGCATATATGATCTTTAGAAACACTTTCTAAAGATCTATTTATGCTAGTGTATACAGGGATGTTAGGCAGTTTACTAATATGCACCCAAAACTGTTCGTAGTTCTGGGCGCATGTTGCACCTGACAAGTTCCCTTTAAGAAGTCAGTGAAAGGTAGTGGAGGAAGTGTCATGTTTGGGGAATGTTTTCTGCAGCATGAGTTGGACCCCTCTTAGGCTATGTGCCCACGCTGCGGAAAATGCACGGATTTTGCCATGGATTTTTCGCAGAAAAGCCGCAGATTTTCCAGAAATCTGCAGCACAGCTACTCCCCAGGCATTTCTATGGCATTTGGGAAATGCTGTGCCCACGCTGCGGATTTTTCCGCAGCGGAAATCGTGCGGAAAAATCTGCTGCATGTCTATTGTTGCGGATTTCTCCGCAGTGTTCCAGATACTTACCTGCCTCACCCGAGTCACTTCCTCCGTCCAGTGTACAGGAGCGTGGTGAATCCAGGTACAGGAAGGAAGAGGTGGGCGGAGCCTGCACGAGCTCTAATCATGTGACAGCCGGAGCTAGTTCAGGCCCGCCCACCTTCTCCTGAAGACGCTGAGAGAGTGACCTGGCTGCCGGAAAGTGAGGTGCTGCATGATGGAGGCAAGTATGAATTCCCCCGATCACTGCAGTACTTGTTCTACATTGAGGATGCAGTGCCGAAGCCATGGTACTGTATCCTCAATGCAGAATACCCGCAGGACATTCCGCAGCATGGAAACAGACAAGTTGTGGTGCTGTTTCCTGGGAGCACCTGCGGAATGTCCTGCGGATATATCCGCAGGACACTGTCCCCGTGGGCACAGCCTTACAGCTACATGGTTGTATCAGAACCGCCAACACCATGTGGCTCCTTACTTGCCTTCATTACTCAGCCAGCAATTTTCATGCAGGACAATGCCACCTGTCACAGCAAAACGGGTAAAGCAGTTCCTTGAAGCAATTAAGTGTCTAACCCAGAGTCCTAATCTAACCACAATAGAGATACTCTTAAAATCTTTTATGACAAATGGTCAAGAAACCCACAGTCCAAGAAGAGTGGATAAGAAAAAAACAAAAACCACCACACCAGAGCAGTGAGAGACTAGTCAAGTCCTGTGGCAGCAGATGTGCTGATGTCATTCACAGCAAAGGCCTGTATACCTCCTACTGATTGGTGACTGTAGCAGAGAGCCACCCCCCTAGAGTTAGTCAAACGGTGCCCCGTTGGACAAGCCATTCGTCGAACTCTCGAACCCCATAGGAAACAATGGGAGGCAATCAAAAACAATTGGAAAACACCCTCAAAGTTGTCTAAAAGGTGCCAAACAACTCCCAAGACAACAAACACATGGGAAAGTGACAAGGACATACTCATGCGAAAACTAAACAGCTGGACGAGGGGAAAAAAAAAAAAAAAAAAAAAAAGAGGAGGAGAGATATAGGCATGCCCTTCTAAAACAAGTAAAACACAGCAAGGGAACTCCAAGCAGACTCCCTTTTTTTCCAAAAATTGGGCCCCACAGACCACTTCAGTGGCAGCACTTGTGCCCCAGTTGCAAAATGGACAGGTAGATTTGCATCAAGCACATTCCAAATCCACAAGCATTTACTCTCCCCAGGATGACACAGTGGTAGTAAATTCCTTGTGGATCCATGACTTGTTCATTTTGATGAACGTTAGTCTGTCCACATTGTCACTGGACAGACGCGTGCGCTTATCTTTCAGCACACACCCAGCAGCACTGAAGACAAGTTCAGAGACAACGCTGGGAGCTGGACACGACAAGATCTCCAAGGCGTAAGTGGCGAGCTCAGGCCATTTTTCAAGATTTGAAGCCCAAAATGAGCAAGGCTCCAGTTGCAAAATCATGGCATCAATGTTCATTTGAAGATACTCCTGTATCATCCTCTGCAGCCGTTGACTATGTGTCAGACTTCTTGTCTGTTGGCCTTGCAAAGGAGGGTCTATAAAAAACAAAAAAAAAAACTATTCAATAAAATTGCTGTTATCAGCACCAGATACGGTGCTGCTGGTATGGTTAGACTATTGACAAGACTGTCCCATGTTTGTCAAGTTACAACTGGGAGATTCACTCCGTGCACCACAGTGGTTGGTGGAAAAGCAGAGTTAAGAGCGAGTAACAGCTTTTGCTGATACTCCTGCATACGTGTGTCCCTTTCTATGGCTGGAATTATTTCACAAAATTTGGACTTATACCGGGGATCTAAGTGTGGCAACCCAGTAGTCATCATCATCACTTCTAATTTTGACAACCCGAGGGTCATGTTGTAGGTAGTTCAGCAAGAAGGCGCTCATATGTCTTGCGCTTCCATGCGGACCAAGTCCTTGCTGTGTTTGTGGCATAGAGGTGCTAACCGTTCTTCCTCTGACATCTCACCCCCCAACCTCTTTCAACTGAAATGTGACCAAGGTCTCCCTCATCTGCTGAGTCTTCCATGTCCATGGACAGTTAGTCCATTTCTTCATGTTCTCCTGCACCCTCATTTTGCCTGCTACCATGCGCCCTTGTTAATCCCTCTCCCCCACCGTCCCATGCCTGCCGCCTTGGTGATGATGAACGTCTGGACCTTGGTGATGTTATCCCTTGTGCATATGAATACTCATGTACCTCCTCCCCTTCCTGTTGAACCACCCCCTGACTCCGAAGTGTTTAGCATGTGCTCCAGCATGAAAATGACTGGAATGGTCATGCTGATAATGGCATTGTCAGCGCTAAACATTCGTCGCCATGTCGAAACTGTGCAGAAGGGTGCAAAGGTCCTTGATCTGAGACCACTCCATCAGGGTGATCTGCCCCACCTCTGCATCTCATTGGCCCAGGCTATAAGTCATGACGTATTGCACCAGTGCTCGGCGGTGCTGCCAGTCGCTTTAACATGTGTAGAGTCGAATTCCAGCGTGTCGGCACATCGCATTTCAGGCGATGAACCGGCAGGCCTGAAAGCCTTCTGGAGCGATGCAAGTCGCTCAGCTGTGGCGGTTGAACGGCGGAAGTGAGCAGACAGCTTTCGTGCCCTGTGCAGAAGGTCATCTAGGCCGGGATAGTGTGTTAATTGCTGGACAACAAGGTTCAACACGTGAGCCATACAAGGCACGTGTGTCACCTTGCCCAGGCGAAGGGCCATACCCAGGTTTGCAGAATTGCCGCACACGGCCTTACCTGGCTGCAGGCTGAATGGAGTGGACAGCAGAACTGCCCACAACTCAGCCAATGTGTAACTTATTTCCAAAACATTTCAAGCTAAAGACAGCCTGATGCGGTTGCGCTCTGCTGCCAGCATAGTAAGGAGGTGTGCGTGTTTCCTTGTGCGCAGTTACAACGCTGGTGGCCTGACCAGGCAGGCTTGAGGTGGAGGACCCAGATAGGGTTGAGGAGGCAGAAGCGTTGGAGGAACTTATACACAGAGGATTGACGCACAAGTCGTGGGGACGGCAAGACCTGTTCAGCAGACCCTTCTCCAGCTATCACCATAGTTACCCAGTGCCCAGTCAGCGACATGTAACGTCCCTGTCCATGCTTACTGGTCCAAGTATCGGTGGTGAAATGCACCCGCTCACACACAAGTTTGTCAAAGAAGCGGTGATGTTGTGTGCGACATGCTGGTGTAGCGCAGGCATACCTTTCTTGGAGAAGTAGTGGCGACTGGGCATCTGGTACTGGGGCACTGCGACAGACATAAGGTCTCGAAAATCCTGTGTGTCCACCAGGCGAAAAGGCAGCATTTCGGTAGCCAAGAGCTTACAGAGGGATAAAGTCAACCTCTTAGCTTTGTCATGGGTCGCAGGAAATGGCCTTTTATTTGTCCCTATCTGAGGGACAGATCTGGCTGCTGTGTGTAGACGGGGTTTAGTAGGGTGTCCCTGGAAAAATGCAGGTTTGTGAGGAAAGTGCAGTCGTAGACATGTTGCCTTCATCCAACGTTGGTGCTATCGATGTCAGCTGTACACGCACTTGTTTCCCCTTCCAAACCAACTGACGACCTAACAAGCAAACTGCCTGTTGCGGTTACAGTGGTGGAAGGTGTGTGTGGGAAAACCAGGTGTGACAGCTGTCCCCCCCAGTAATAGAAGATGAAGAGCGCGCGGATGCACTGGAAGGGGCAGGCGGTGGTTGGCCCACTACGCTAGGCTGCATTGCAGCACAGTGAGCTTCCCACTGGGAATTATGCTTGGTATTCATGGAAGAATTTGTTAAACTGGTGAGCTTTTTGCCTCTACTTATAGATTCACAACAAATTTTACAGATCACATGATTTGGGAGATCCTTTGCTAGGTCAAAAAAGGACCAGGCAAGGCTTAGAGGACATGCGACCTGCAGAGCCACCACGACTTGTGCTCAGAGGCAGAGTGGTGGCTGAGGATGCAGTTGTAGACGTGCTACCAGTACTCCGACTGTCCAGGAAGGCACAAGGTAACGTCGTCAGTTGCATCCTCCTCCACCGCCTGACTGTGGGTTGACAGTAAGTGGGATCTAGAACGTAATCATCAAGAGTTTTGTTTGCACTTCCCTCGCCCTCAGACCTAGCCTCTTCCTGCCCTAACCAAACATTAAGTTGTCATCCCAATCTGGTATCTGCATCTCATCATCATCAGTATGTTCCTCATTGTCTCCAACAGGTGTTACAGTTTGGGAATGATGGTCTACATTATGCTCAGAAAGTTGGTCATCGGGGCCTGAATCTGAGTCACAAAGGTTCTGGGCATCACTGCAGACCA
Source organism: Anomaloglossus baeobatrachus (assembly GCF_048569485.1). Taxonomy (NCBI): domain Eukaryota; kingdom Metazoa; phylum Chordata; class Amphibia; order Anura; family Aromobatidae; genus Anomaloglossus; species Anomaloglossus baeobatrachus. The sequence continues at coordinate 455,726,796 of NC_134356.1, forward strand.
TTTCCTGGTCTGTACTCACTGTCGCTTGGGAGCAGACCTCTGATTCACAGGCTATAGTGTGACTGAACAGCTCGGCAGACTCAGCCATCTCTGGTACACCATACTGTGCAGGGCGAGTGGAGACTTGATAGTTGAGAGAAAGCAATTGTGATTGGGATGACAACTCAGAGGACTTTTATGTGGTAGTTGAGGTGGAGGAGAGGGCACTTTGAGCATTTGAGATCCATGCAAGCATGGTTTTTTTTGTGCATCATCTACCCTTAGAGTTCGGGTCTGTAAAAAAGGAAGTACAATGGATTGTCCACGGATAGTAGACATCTTACTTTTGCTGGAAGATAGCTCATCTGCAGCAGATGTTAACGTAGCTTTGTCACCTTCCCCACGGACACAAACTTTTTTTCCTTTTCCAACACGCCTGTTCCCCTTTTCACCAGCATCTGTCCTTTTGTCACTCATTTTGTTAGCGACAAGATTAGTCACTTACAATGTGGTAGCAAAAATTGAGAGGTAGTGTAGATTTCAGAGGTGGTCTAGCTTTATTGACAGCTGAAGAACCAACACTGACCATCCCTGACAATGCAACTATGGCCCTAAAACTGGCAGCACTGTTTGCTATAAAAGTAGCGTAGCAAAATGTGCAGGAGGGTAGAAAGCAGAGGTGGTGGGACTTTCTTGGCACCAGTAGGACAACAATGGAGTATAGCAGCCACTGTTTGGATGCCACTAATTTTTAGCACCGTTTGCTATAAAAATAGCATAGCAAAATGTGCATGAGGGTTGAATGCAGAGGTGCTGGAAAATGCTTGGCACCAGTGGGACAAAATTAGAGCAGCCACTGTTTGGATGCCACTTCTATTCAGCACTGTTTGCTATAAAAATAGCATGGCAAAAGTGGGCAGGTGTGTACAGTGGCCAGGAAAGGAAGCCTCACTTTCTATCCCTCCTAATGGTGAAATGCAGCAAGGAATTCCCTGAGCTTAGGTACACAGACGCTGTTATCTGAAGCTGTATACAGCGTTTCCACGGACCTGACTCACCTATGGCGCTGAGCCTGAGAAAATGAGCCCTGAGAAGGACTGAAAAACTTCTGTCCCTAATCTGTAGAGCGCTGTGTGTAGCGTATACAGCCGGAGCGGCGCCAGGAGCTGCGTGAGCGGTGACTGTCACCTACACGCAGAAAGCAGATAATGCCGTCGTGAGAAAAAAAAAATGCCCGTATTTATAATGCAAGGACATGTGACATGGAGAGCCTATGACACATGCCCTTGCTTGTTTGGCCAAAGTGGCCACTTAGCTGTGTCTGGGATTGGCCCGCCCCACTGCACGTGCGCTTGAGGAGGGGGGGGGAAATGGCGATCGCCATTATCCCAGCAGCACTGATCTAAACACGCCGCCCCCGCACACTATACGCTGAAATTAGATAATAGTGTGAATCACAGAGTGACTCACACTATTAGTGAAAAGCCAGCTAGTAAATAGCTAGGCTTTTTGCTGATCGACCTGTTATCGAACGTAACTCGAGCTTTAAGCATAAAGTTCGCGTTCGATCTCGAGCACCCCCAAAAATCACTCGAACATGAAATTGGCGAACCTCGCTCAACTCTAATCACTACATTTTCTGAAGCTAAACCAAAGAGAAATATGGACGTTTACCCTCCTGTAACTGAAGAAAAGCATAGTGCATATAAACATACGGTACTTAGTCAATGCTGGCTCACTTTTTTGTTTATGTATTTGCTGAACCTAACAGTCATTGTTCTCTAATTATGATCTCTACATTTTTGGCAAAAATACAAAGTTTAACATAAAACCTTTAATTTTTTGTAACACTTCTAGCAGCATGGTATAACCAGTGGTGTAACTACTGTGGTCGCAGCGGTCACGATCGCGACCGGGCCCGGGAGGGTAGGGGCCCGGCAGCCGCCAGGCAGATCAGCAGCCAGCTCCTGTCAGCGTGAGAGGAGCTGCGCTGATCTGTCAGACCATGCGGCCACTATTTTACCCGCTGCCGCCGCAGACACCCCCTGCCTGGTGTCAGCAGCGGCGGTGTCTCCCGTCACCGCGCACAGTAGTGATAAAGCATAGCGCGGCCGGTGCCGCACTATGCATCACCATTCCCCCCTGTGCGGTGACGTCACTCCCGAGCGACTGCTGTGCTGAGTGCACAAAGCGCAGGACTGAGGACGGGAGGACGCCGACCGCAGCACCGGGAGAACGAGCAGCGGGGAGGACAGCAGCGGTGGAAGGAAGAGAGAAGGCGAGTACTTTTTTTAATATAAGTGAGTAAACGGTGGCCCGAGGCTTTGGAAGGCAGGCCTGGAGAGGCTGGCTGCATTGCACACGGAGGCCTGGAGAGGCTGGCTGCATTGCACACGGAGGCCTGGAGAGGCTGGCTGCATTGCACACGGAGGCCTGGAGAGGCTGGCTGCATTGCACACGGAGGCCTGGAGAGGCTGGCTGCATTGCACACGGAGGCCTGGAGAGGCTGGCTGCATTGCACACGGAGGCCTGGAGAGGCTGGCTGCATTGCACACGGAGGCCTGGAGAGGCTGGCTGCATTGCACACGGAGGCCTGGAGAGGCTGGCTGCATTGCACACGGAGGCCTGGAGAGGCTGGCTGCATTGCACACGGAGGCCTGGAGAGGCTGGCTGCATTGCACACGGAGGCCTGGAGAGGCTGGCTGCATTGCACACGGAGGCCTGGAGAGGCTGGCTGCATTGCACACGGAGGCCTGGAGAGGCTGGCTGCATTGCACACGGAGGCCTGGAGAGGCTGGCTGCATTGCACACGGAGGCCTGGAGAGGCTGGCTGCATTGCACACGGAGGCCTGGAGAGGCTGGCTGCATTGCACACGGAGGCCTGGAGAGGCTGGCTGCATTGCACACGGAGGCCTGGAGAGGCTGGCTGCATTGCACACGGAGGCCTGGAGAGGCTGGCTGCATTGCACACGGAGGCCTGGGGAGGCTGGCTGCATTGCACACGGAGGCCTGGGGAGGCTGGCTGCATTGCACACGGAGGCCTGGGGAGGCTGGCTGCATTGTACACGGAGGCCTGGGGAGGCTGGCTGCATTGTACACGGAGGCCTGGGGAGGCTGGCTGCATTGTACACGGAGGCCTGGGGAGGCTGGCTGCATTATATATGGAGGCCTGGGGAGGCTGGCTGCATTGTACACGGAGGCCTGGGGAGGCTGGCTGCATTGTACACGGAGGCCTGGGGAGGCTGGCTGCATTATTATATATGGAGGTCTGGGGGGGCTGCATAATACAAAATGAAGGACACCTTATACATGGAATATAGGGGTGCATTATGCATGGAGGATTGCATAATGCAATATGAAGTTTTATGGGGTTGCATTATAATACATATAGGACTATGGGGGCTACATTATAATATAATATATGGAGGACTATGGAGGCTACCTTATACATGGACTATGGGGGTGCATTATAAGACATTGGGGACTATGGTGTAGTATAATATATGGAGAACTATGAGAAATTCATTATAATAATTGGAGGGCTACTTTATACATGGAGGACTATAGGGCTGCATTATAATATATGGAGGACTATGTGGTGCAGTATTATATATTAAGTACTATGGGGTGAATTATAATACATGGAGAACTATGGGAAATGCATTATAATACATGGAGGACTATGGAAGTGTATTCTAATATATAAAGGGTAATGTGGGACCCTTTATACTATTTGGAAGGCAATGTGGGGGCCATTATAGTATTTGGAGAACTATATACAAGGGGGGACAAAGATACAAGCAGAGGATGGGAACATTTTGTGCTGAGGGAAAAAGTCTTTCCCTCAGCACCCAGCTTTCCCATGCTCTGCTATACATCATTTCTCAGCACCCAGCTTTCCCCATGCTCTGATATGGGAAAGCTGGGTGCTGAGGGAATGATGTATAGCAGAGTATGGGGAAGCTGGGTGGCGAGGACAAGATGGATATCAGAACATAGGAAAGCTGGGTACTGAGTGATTTCAGATCATGGGAAATCTGGGTGCTGAGGGTAAGAGCCAAGTGTTAGCATCATTATCCTGTACTCCGAGTGTCAGTGTCATTATCCCGTACCCCAAGTGTCGGTGTATGTGGAGGGGGGCCCCCAAATCTGAACTTTGCACCGGGGCCCATCAAACTCTAGTTACGCCACTGGGTATAACCCTTACAAAAAAAACAACAAAAACCTTCAGATATTGATCAATGCAGATTATGTTATTTCTAAATAAAAGCAAGCGAGCATACATTGTTCTTTAATTTTGATCTCCAGTGTATGCTTAACAAGGTCAAGAACCCCTAGTTTTGATGTATGGGAGACCCAGATCTTGTTATACATTTGTGCTTGCAAATCCCTGCTACTGAGTTCCTCCTCTTCCCTCCATCATAGAAGTTACTAGAAGTGATGTCAACACAAAATGCCTGTTCAAACCAAGTACAGGCACTTGTGCATCTTAGTGGGACAGATCCTTTAACTACACCTTCTCACCTGCTTGTTTTCCATCTGTCTCCATGAAACAAGAGCTGTCACAAAAAAAAATAAATTATTTTTTTTTTTTTTTTTAAAACTGATTGAGGGAAAGGGCAGATGAGAAAGTGTACTTAATTTGTCCCACCATGATGTACCAAGCACCTGTTTGCCAGCACAGAATTTTATGAAAGTGAATCTGTCAGGTCCAAAATGCACCCAGAGCAATGAGCAGTTATGGGTGCATACTACTAATCCCTGCATCTAGTAGCATAAAGACCTTTAGGAAACGTATTTCTAAAGATCTTTTATCTGATGTTAATGAGTGTGGGGCTACTCAAGGGTGTTATATCCACTGACAAGTCAAGTCTTAGCATGGCAGTACGCCCACAGGGGGTGCAACAATATGTTGTTCAATTCAGCATCACCATCAGTGACACATGTACCTGTTTGCTGTGACTGCGCTTCTGAATTTCGGGCTCTTCCAGTCACGTGCAGTATGAAAGCTGGGTGTACGCATCCCGATTTCAGAAGTCTACTGCGTATGACTGAAAGTGCCTTGCATTCAGAAACGTGAACAGAGATACACAGCACTGCTAGTGATGCTGAATTGAACAGCGTGTTAGTATGTCCACAGGGGTGTAAGGGGTGGACGGACCCCTTACATGGAGGCGCAGTTTTCCCCCCCTGAAGATACCCCACGCTGGGGTAGTTAACACTGTAAAACACAATTAACATTAACATCTTTAACAGGTTTCCCCTCCCTAGATGTCAGGGTGGGACGGCTGTCCCCATAGGAACAGTACAGGAGAGAGGAGGAGCCGGACAGTCTAGGGGGAGGGTGAGAGGTTGCTGTAGGAAGAAGTCAGTTTCTGCTGGGACGGGGGAGAAGGAGCAACGGGGGCAGAGTGTGGGGTCGATTGTGGCAGTTAGCCAGAGAGAGAGAAAAAGGAGAGTGTCCGGATCGGGAACCAGCAGTGTACAGGTGGGACCCGAAGAGGCTTAGCTGGCGAAGCAGAAGTGTGTGGGTCAATTCTGCAGTAACCGGAGTGTGAGCTTAGGTGAAGGAAACAAGAGTAGCCGAGCAAGGCCCCTGAACAGAGAAAACAGGAACAGTTTTCCCCGGCAGGAATTGTGATTTGACACTGCAAGATTTGTGTACTGAGACTGTTTAGAAGATATGTGTAAAAAAAATGGTTCAGCTGATGCCTGTCTGCGGAGTTTTCCTGAGTCTGCCAGCGTGCTCCTGCCATCCACACTCTGCCCCACAAAACATTCCCCTGTCCCAATAATGACGGCTGGGCCGGGGGTTAGCCTGATACATGAAGCGGCCCTCGCAGCGACTCCTGAGGCGCCCCCAGCACCTCGTTACAGGGGTGTATTCTCAGAAAAAACAAACAAGTACATGTAAGGCACCAGGCTTTGTGATTAGTCAATAATGTCCAAGGCGTACCTTAATTGTGCAAAACATATCTGAATTTTATAGCAAAGTGCCAAACAGACACATTTTTTTTTTTTTTATCACTTAAAAAAAAAAACAAAAAAAAACAAACCACTCCATCACAATTGATCAAATCCATAAACTATGGAATACCACATGGGAATAGCAGTATAAAACTAATGTATGCAGGTCACCACATGAGGTAAATTATAAACCTGTATCACGCATCCCATATATAATTAAATTGCCATATGGCCCTGTAACTGGATAAAATAAAGCAAGTGAGGATGTCTTAGCAAGGCTAGGCCTGTGGCTAGTAAGGGGAGTGCATAGAGAAGGCTGGGTAGCCAAAAAAGTGGATGCCTGAAGCCAGAGCCTCAAAAAAAAAAAAAAAAAAAAAAAAAAAAATTACCAGAGCCCAAATGACAGGATAATGAGTGAAAGTGTATAATCCCGACGCGTTGCACCACTCAAGCTGCCTTCATCAGGAGAATGAACTTTGGCTTTTAGGTTCTACTGTTTTGGTACATGGCTTTGTTTAATTACAGGTGGTGCCTAGCCCCTTCTGTTGGTGGACAGGGGTGTATTAACATGCTTAAGGTACCGTCACACTAAGCAACGCTCCAACGATCCCTCCAGCAACCTGACCTGGCAGGGATCGCTGGAGCGTCGCTACACGGGTTGCTGGTGAGCTGTCAAACAGGCAGATCTCACCAGCAACCAGTGACCAGCCCCCAGCGACGTGTGGAAGCGGTGCTGCGCTTGGTAACTAAGGTAAATATTGGGTAACCAACCCAATATTTACCTTGGTTACCAGCACACACCGCTTAGCGTTAGCTCCCTGCACTCCTAGCCAGAGTACACATCGGGTTAAATGTTACCTCACAATAAGAACTAGCTATGATCCCATACTATTTCTTTACACTCTGGCTTCCTTCATCTCCTGCGCAGGGAAGTATGATCAGATAGAAGAAAAAAAAAAAAAAAAAGCTTCTGGAGTTTTAGGAAAACTATTGCAAAATTTTATTGAAGGATGTCAAAATTAATGTGACAAGGACAAAAATAGGGAACCCATATATGGCATAAGGCTATGCGTTTCAAACGCTGCCTGCATTCTTTGTTAAGCCTGAAAGGCGGAAGCTGGATTTTCTCCTCTTCTATTGGACCCTTGCACTGCCAGAGTGTTATCTGTACATGCCGGACCTTGCCCCAGTTGAGCTGGATCACCTTCCTTTCTCAAGTATGATCAGGCCATGTCCCTGTACAGTCAGACACACCCATTACATAATGCACACCAGCGACATACTTTATTTCATTCTCCGTAGAGGAACTTTTTAAACATAAAACTGTAAATTATTTTGAGGTTTATAGATTAAAATGGACCTTGTTCATGGGAAAACCCCATTAAAGAACATTTCATATTGACCCCTGTGAGGAAGCAAGACCTACATTAGTATAAATTGAACTGTATTGCAATGTTTTTCAAGCAGGGTGGGAGGTGATTTAGAGAAAGGTCAAATCTAGTTTCTACTTGAAAAAGCTTTAGTTTGACAATTACAATCAATACAAATGGGAAAAAAAAAAGTCTACGTATCCATCTCACGCTTCTAAGGCTATGTGCGCACTGTGTTTTTCGTGGCGTTTTTGCGCGTTTTTCGGGTGCGTTTTTGCCCTCAAAACTGCAGGACTTTGCTTCCCCAGCAAAGTCTATGAGTTTTCATTTTTGCTGTCCACACACATCTGTTTTTACCTGCGTTTTTGAGTTAAAAAAAAAATAAAAAAAAAAAAATGGACATGTCAGTTCTTTCCTGCGTTTTCTGCCCATGCAATGCATTTGAAAAACGCAGAGATCAAAAACGCAGCAAAATGCAGCCAAAAACGCATGCGTTTTTTGATGCGTTTTTTCGATGCAGGTGCGTTTGTGCGTTTTTAGCGGACAAAAACACACAAAAACGCAGCGTCAAAAAGACGCAGTGTGCGCACATAGCCTAAGGGGCTTTTTTTTATTAAGTGCACCATGTAGGGGCATAAGCTATACATTGTTTAAATAACTCATCTTAAGTTGTAAAGAGTAGGTATGTACTGTATATGTTCTGTAATAAAATGTTACATACCATTACAGCAAATACTTGGTCCACCTCCAGTGATGAGCCACTGAGGGTTTACAGAAACAATTGTTTATAGCGACAGCTCAAACATTGGTAGGTCTGGTTGTTGGGACTGTTTATTCTAAATGGCTGAACACCTCAATTGTTGATATTACAAGGAGGAAGGAGATTTACATCTTCAATAAACACGTTTCCAATACACAATTCAAGAATTATCCAACACCAGAGGCCCGCAGCATATGAATTTCCATTGTGATCCAATTGAGATCTATGTTGGCAAAGTTAATTGGAATCACAGATCCATCAATTTTGGATTTCTTGAAAATGTAAAAATAAAAACCAAAACAAAAAAAAAAAAACCCTGCCAAAAAACATGTTCACACTAAATTTGCAGCAGAAATTTCAACACCAAAATACTGCAATTCACAGAATCGGCAACATGAATGAGGATTCTGTAGTCTCGTGCTGCTTATTTTCCCTTCAGATGTGAAGCTGTTTTGGTTCGCCATGTCAATTCTCAATTCCCCTCCCCCCCCCCCCATAAATTTGAATAATTTGCATTTCACAAGTTTTTTTTAAAACAGCAAATACTGCACATATGGGGTAAAATGCCTGCTGATGTGATCAGAATGACGTCATGAAGTTGACAAACAAGTGGTGAGAATTAAAATACCATGTTTGGATGCTGTGCACGCAAGAATTAAGTTTATGCCCCCAATATAGGCAAAACAGGTCAGATCTGAGCCCTTTATCCCTCCCCAAACTAATGCAATAAAGTTTCCAAATTAAGGGCAAGCACGCACTTTGCGTTTCCACTGATTTTTTGGTCCTTTTGAGAAACACCTTTTTTCTGCCTAAATGCATCAGTTTTGATTTTCCAGCAAAGTCAATGGAAACTGTTGATTTTCAGACCGCACTTTGCGTTTTAAAACGCTTAATTTGCATATTTTGTGGCAAAAACCATGCGCTCAAAGAAGCAGCATGTCAATTGTTTTTGCCATTTTAGGCGCATTTTGCTAATATTGAAGTCAGAAATGGCAAAAACCAAGATTCCTTCAAATTCCTGCATTTTACCTGCTTTTTCAGTGCAGAAAACATGCGTTTTGGACTTCCAAAATGCATGCTTTTTGGACATCAAAATAATGATTTCATATGTCCCTTTACACACATAATCCGACAATTTAATTTAAGAAAAATATGCATTTATTTTTTTTAGTGATAAAATGTATATTACCGCTATAATTTTATGAAATATATCTATTTATTATTTTTCCATTAATATAGATTTGTCCCGTTTTTTTCTATGTTTGACTGCTTAAACTTTATTTAGCAGTGTCTTGATGTTCAAAACGCATCTGTCAAAATGCAGATAAAGCAGGTAAGAAGCGCTGAAAACGCATCAAAAAAGCGGTAAATACGCATGAGTTTTCAACGCTAAAGTTCTGGAAAAGGCAACTTTGGTCAAATCAATTAAGCGCAAAACATGCGTTTAGAACTGCAAGTAGGAGAACGCAAAGTGCGTAATTGCCCTAAAGCCCCATTTGTCACAGTGGAAGACATTGTCCATGCATTTAGACGTCACTACCAAGAATAGTCCAATCCATAATCTTATATTTATGTTACATGCATCTGTATCGGCAAACAACGTCATGGTTTATATGACGTATTACAGAAGTGCCGGAAAGTAGAGAAATATAAATATTACACATCCTTTTCATAATATTTAACACTTAAACAAGAAAATGTAAATAGGTGGACAGGTTCAGCTGCCACTATTGATATTCAGGTTAAGCCAAAATCCAGTTATATCTCATTTGTCCAAATACGAGCCCTAACAGTATTCCATGGATAAAATTTGTACCCATTATGATCTATGGGGCTGTTCAGATAAGTGGTTGGTACTAAAGTAGGACATGTCCGATTCAGACCAGATCCACAGACCAAAAGGTGATGTAAAAAAAAAAAAAAAAAAAAAAAAACAAGTTCCTCCTAGAAGATTCAGATTTGGTACATAAGATTCTGCAACCAGATACTCCTCCTTAATCAGATAATATACTGATATCAGTAAAAAATGGACACCAAATGGCTTAGTGGTGTTTCCATAATTGTTTTTCTTTGAACATGTCCACTTTTGGTTAGAATCATGGATCAAAACTTGCCATCTATTTTTATCCCCCACTGACCCATGAGTTTGCACAAAGTAGACGTTTCTAAAGGAATATATAAATCTCTACACAATGCTCAGAAGCCATTTACATGTTTTCTTTTTAATTATATGGCTTTGATACCAGAAGCATTGGTTTATTTCATGCAAGAAGAATTTGTTACACTAGATTAAGAGTAACTTGATTTGAGAGCATTTTGCAAGATAAGCAAAGCTTTCTAGAAATTGGTAACTTGGTCTAAGAGCTATGATTTGCAATAAGAGCAAATACTCAGTGTACACTTTCAGTTCTGTCCTGTCACCACACTGACCCACTCTGGAGGCAACGTTCTGTACTGTAACACACACTATACCATTGTACAGTATATACTATATAGCATGTCTATCAATTTGCATTTGTGGAGCCAGTATTGCATCTCCCGCACACCAACAATTCTATTGTAAGATAACGTGCAGTTTAAGTTTGTGTTATGTTACCTACAGTACAGTATTTTGTATTAGTGTACTGTAATCGTTTTATATGAACACAGTACATTTGTAATACATGTATAAATACAGTAAATATTTTTGGGTTGTGGAACAAATTGAGATTCAATTATTTTGGGAGAATTCACTTTGATATAAGACACCCACTCCCAATAATATATATATATATATATATATATATATATATATATATATATATATATATAAATAATAATAATAATAATAATATCCAGCCACCACCATCAGAATGAGCCATCAAATACACGGTACGGCTCATCCAGAGGCATGGCTTACCTCACCAGTGACAGCATAGGCCTGCTGTAAGGACATCAATATAACAGTGACATTAGGGAGAAACCAGAGGCGAGATACAGTTTACACAGAATTAATCCTCAGTGTCTGCACAACATCTTAGAAGGGAGTAAGGAATTCACAGAAAACTCATGAGTAAGCTTAGAAAAGTAGTTTTACATGGGACTGCAAGTGAGCTATTCCCCAGCTATATGGCGCTGTATGTAGGCATTCAGCTGTGGGAAATGCAGCTGAGCAACTAATTTACAAGAAAACTTAAGTTGCTAAAAGATCCAAGGAGTCAGAACTGAGAAAGTCATGAAAGAAAAGATGAAAGGCAGCTGGAAGGAGACAGGCTTTACAATGGGCGCAGCCATGGAGGTGGCAGCACTCACCTCTTCCTCCAGATTGTTGTTGTGCTCAGTGTCCGCCTTCAGGGTACTCATGGCGTACAGACCGACAGCTGATTCCTCTGCAGAGTCCACGGTTGCTGATGGTGGGGTCCCTGCTATACTAAAGAATGTGCCCCCTTGTTGCCCCTGTGCTGCACAACTTGTGGTGTCAGCGGCTTCAGTCGGGAGAAGTTGTGCCCAACTTTCATGTGGTGTGTAGGTGCCCAGTGCCAGGTATGTCTGCGGTGGAGGTGTCTGTGCTGAGGTGGAGAGTGCAGGAGAAGTGCGGCGGGTGGGCGCCCTTTATAGCAGCCCTTCCTGAGAGCTTCATTAAGGAGGGGGAGTGAGCTGCAGGACGAGCATGGAGGTTCATCAATTAAAGTTCCTCAGCCTGGGAGGGAGGAGGGCTGAGCCCAGTGATGCACAGAGTGGGATCAGCTGCTTGTCCTCCTCCATGAGGGAACAGCCAATCCTGTCCCGATCATCACCCTCTGGGCTGCTGTGGGATTTTTTTTTTTCCTTTACAAAAAAAAGAGAAAGTACAAACTTTACTGTAACTTTTGATAAACTTGCAGTAATGTTGGGGAAGAAGGGGAGAAAGTTGCTGGGCTTTATGAGGAGAGGGCAGCTGATGTCACAGGAGGGGTCAGTCATGGTGTACGGTGAGGGAGAAAACACGAGTGACAGGACCGTGGCCTCACAAAACAGTGTAGTGGTCTCCACAGAAGTGTACACGGGTGACTGTGGAGCATGAGGAGATTATACACCTATGAATCCTGCATGTCCTTTTGTTTCTCTGAGGCGTCATTCACACAAGCGCAGAAAAAGAAAACGTTCAGGCAAAATGGCCGTTTTTATCTATATGGTCACCCGTATGCAATCCATCCTTTTGTCCATTTGTCACATATATACCATCCATGTTTTTTATACATCAAATGTATAAGACCAAACACAGTTCCCTTTGTTAACAGCAATGGGCCCGATTCAGCAAAGCTTTAAAAAGTCGCAAAATGTTGTCGCGCCTCGAGGCAGTGCTAAATGTTTATGATTTTTGGTGTTTCTGCGACATTTTCTGCTTGGTTGGCAGTGTGAGGTGCTGAGGAGGGACGAGGGTATGGCGACCACCGCTCATCAATGTCATGAGCATCAGCGTGCGCTACATCACAAATCCTACTCCAGCAGGGACTAGAGTAAGATCTATGGCGAGGCGTCGACCACACGTAAGGTGCTCTGGATTCAGAGAGGGTTCATGCGCACGTTGCGTACTCACATGCATTTACACTGCGTATTGCACTGCAGAACAAATGCATGCGTCCTGCGTCCCCTGCACAATCTATGAAGATTGTGCATGACACGTGAGCACAGTGCTTTTATGAACGCAGCGATTTGGGTGCTAAAATTTTGACCTAAATCCATGCGTTCATAAAAGCAGCATGTCAATTATTCCGTGCGTTTTGGATGCAGCTCCCACTCTGTCTATGGTGGAGGCAGCAGCCGGAGCGCATGAAATCGGCTTTTTTTCACAAAAAACTGCTTTCATTAGGCAGTGTTTCTGCAGCTATTTGACGCGCACATGTGCTGTCAAATCGCTGCAGAAAATTCTGCAGTTACGTGCGCATGAGCCCTAAGAGATGTGTGTCTCTTAGGCTGCTTTCACACATCCGGCTTGAGCTGTGCGGCTCAATCCGGCTGTGCAATCTATGCAACGGATGCGGTGAAAACACCGCATCCTTTGCATAAGCTTTTCCCATGCGGCCCGTCCGGTTTTTACTGAGCATGCGCAGTGGCAAAAACCGCATGCGGCGGCCGGATGCGTTTTTTGCCGCATCGCGCCGCATCCGGCCGCCATAGGCAGCATTGAAAAATGCGCCGCATCGGCCGGGTGCGGTGCGACGCGTTTTTTTTAGCCGCACGAAAAAACGTACCAGGCAACGTTCCATCCAGCCGCCGCATCGGCTAAATCTGCCGCATGCGGCAAAAATTGGATGGAACGCAAGGCCATGCGGCACAATGCGGCACTAATTAAAGTCTATGCAGGAAAAACGCAACCGGCAGCAAAAAAAAAAACGGTTGCGATTTTCTTGCAAAGTGCCGGATTGTGCCGCATTGCAGAAACCGGAGGTGTGAAAGCAGCCTTAATGAATTAGGAGCCCCGCATTCCACCCTGTCTCCTCCTCAAGACGGCCATGAAGATCACCAGTCTTAATGAATTGGGGTAATTGTTTCCTTAAAAATCGGATGTTATACGATTGATTTGTATGGGATCTAACTTTTTCTGCCCACCAATAGACTTGAATGGGTGAGTCTCATAGGATACATGGAGAAGACTACTGAATGCTTTCTTTTTTCACACAGATATTCAGTCTGTAAGGCCCGCAACACACATCCGTGCCTCCGGTACGTGTTTGGTACGTTTTTGCACGTACCGGAGACACGTTGACCAATGTTACCCTATGGGTGATGGCACACACGCGTAAAATCACACGGAATGTGTGTCCGTGTGGTAAGTATATTTCTGCGTTTTCCTGCACGGACGACATGTCCGTTTTTGACCGTCAGCACGCAGGCACGGACCCGCTAAAGTCTATGGGTCCGTGCCTGCATGGACGGCACACGTAGCATGTCCATGTTCAGCACGTATCGTCCATGTGCGTTTTTAATCCAAACATCAGCAACACTTGTTTCGAATCTATCAGGTCAATTGTCAAATTGTCAAATGTCCTGATGTTTCAATTGGTGATGCACAAGGCCAAGGATGTTGTCAAAGGACGTTATGGTTATATGGCAGTATGCTTGAAATTTAGGTGGAAATTTGCACATTTCTCCATAAAGAATATTAAAATGGCCATGTGTCTTCCTTAGCTTGACAAGGGGGTGGATCCACATCCTTTTTTCAATAGGTGGTTCATATTCAAGCATATGTCTCCTAGCCCCAAATCTCCTAGATATCAACCATAGCAAATACATGGTTGGTTCATTGGAGAGAGACATTTTGGAGTCAGTCTATTGAGTGGAAGAGCCTAAAAACAATGATTTGAAATGTTTTTAAACCTTATCCACCGATGAGGGCCGGAAATTGACCAATTAACAACACCAGGATCTCATGATGAAGGATTAACAACGTTATTTGGGTAAGAATGTGGACCTCTAAAAACGGACGGCACACGGATTGCATACGTACGTATTTTATGCCAATACGGACATTCCACACGTACACACGGAGAGCATACGCCATCACACGGATGTCATACGTACGGGAGAAACGCCCCTAAAAAACGGAACACGGACCCGAAAAACGTGAGACACGTACGTTTTTTATGCGGAAGTGTGTTTTTTGGCCTAAAGAAAAGTGATCATCTGAACAGCCCTAGTGAATAACATTTGTCCCAGTGTTGACGGTTTTTCCACGGATAGAGCTTGGACTGAAAATACAGACATGATAGTGTAGCCTTTCAAAGCAAGAAATACACAAATGGCAAACCCAGCGGGGTGTAGCAATATGTACATGCTAGAAGCCTAAGGAGAAATAGGAGATATTTGAGGAAAACACAAGAACAAGATGATTCTTGGCCTTTTGAACAATATCCTGATACCCAAGATAACGAGGCAGCAAGTCCAAGCCAAGTACCAACAGTGACTGCTGACCATCAGGGTGAGACTGTTAACCAGAGACAGGCAATATCAGAAGGCACATTACCAGAATCAGAACAACTACCAGAGGTGGACATTAACTCTTCTTATGTTACTAGGGCGGGCAGAATGATCAGAAAGCCTGCGCACCTCAAGGATTATATCTAACTGTATATATTGTAATTCTCTTTTACTTGGTCAGAGTAACTTGTGTTTATTAAGTTTGATTGTTCTTCTTGTTTAAAGAGAAAGGATGTAGCAATATGTATATGCTGTATGCCCCCTAGGGGCCTCTAGGGGTCTCTCTTCTTGTATGTGTTTACAAGCAAGTTGGAACTCGCTGGTACAGCAGACAGAGTGCAGGCAGCAGGGAGAGATGCAATGGCTGACAATACCACCTAATAAAAAGCCTGAAGATCTCCACTGTGTGATTACTGAGAGACACAACAACAGAACACGGGGCTTATATATTTGTAAAAGCCACCTCTGGCAGACACAGACAGAAAAGGACCCTTGTGCATTAACAATAAATTGGCCCTTATACCTCTTGAGCCCTTGTGCGGCCACACGTTTCACCAATGATATGTCCACTCCTGCAATCCACAAAACAAACAAGTCCTGACTGTCTGAATTATCTTTAAGGGGGTTCACATATTTATTGGCATTATCAGACCACTCATGAACCATTGGTAACATGAGTGGGTCTGTGTGAGGGCATGTGTATACTTTTGTATGCAGGGGCATAACGATTGCGGTCCCACAGGTAGTGACCACGCCTAGGGGTACAGGGACACACCTATCCCAGTGCATGCTTCAGCTGACTGTGCTCTGCAATGCAAGCTGCCGACTGACAGCTACCGTTATTGGTACCGTGACTGGAGGTACATGATACTGATGTCATGTGCCATGGTGCGCACTTCGATGTCAGTAGCCGGCCACTGCATGCTGTCTACAGAGGACGCTGAACAACGTGGGAGCGGAGGGAGGTGAGTAGAGTTTTTTTTTTTTTATGCATTAGAGACAGAACGGTACTGTATATAACTGAAAGCGACCCAGGATAAGGACATATATACCAGGATGAGGACATATATACCAGCATGGGAAATATATATACCAGGATGGGGAGTAGAATGAGGACAAACAATGTATACCAGGATTGGCCCAGGATGGGGACATATATACCAGAATTGCGACATATGTACCAGAATGGGGAATTATAGAGCAGGATGAGACTAAATATACCAGGATAGAGTACATAGCAAAAACCTGCCGACTGATTCCTTTTAACCTGTCCATCCACAAGACAAAATACTGTGCGAGAACTGCCAGTTAGCAATTTAATAAACTAAAAATATATTAAAATATCATAAATGTTATGTTGTATAAGGATTTGACAATTTATAAGCTAATTATATCACTGACATACAGACTCATATTACAATTCCACAGGTTACACCTCTACAATGAAATTGTCTTGCAGGATCCAGATTATTTGAAAATGTATGTCTTCTAAGGGAAGTCGAACTTTCACAAGGGATTCTTCCTAATACATTTTGAACTTACTGTTTTTGCCATAACACAAAGTATTTGTGCATTTAAATACTGTATGTTCTAAAGGATGGTGAAGAATTTTGTATGGCACGGTAACAAATCAAGGTTGAAGCATTCACTGCTAACTAAACCCCGGTGGGAGGGGGGACGGGGCTTCCAGATTTCAAGGCATATCACGCAGCAATGGTGGATAACTGTATCCTAGACCTTTTACATAATAAAGACAATAACCTATGGGTGGAGATAGAGCATGATCTGGCTCCGACTATAGCAGAATTTTTTGGCTGTCCCCTACAGAGAATCTAGAGAAACTTGGTGTGTCCAAAACGTTTATGATTAGCTCTCACCTGAAGGAATGTCAATAGGTGTTTTGGCCTGACCCAAAGTACAGGGGCCTCTTACTCCACTGGTTGGTAACCCCCAGTTTCCCTGCTGGCTGAGTTATTCTTACCCTATCCTGGTTTCTGTGTTCTTGGGAGGGGTACCAAGAATCAGGGATGTGGTTTTGCATTCGGGCAGTAAACCTATGGCTTCCCTATTGGGGAACAGAGGAACAGAACCAGGGCATTGGTTCCAATATTTACAACTTCATAGTTTTATAGATTACCTGACTCCGGGATCTGAAGCAGAAGAGGGACTGACCTCCTTCGAACGACTATGTATATCACAAGCATCACCAGTCTATGCTGTATCTGTGATATATGGCCTGGTTGTGTCTCCGGGAACAAGAGAGAGTCTACCTAACTATATTGTGCATTGGCAGAGGAACCTGAGTCGGGTTTTCCCCTGGGAACAGTGGCTGAGATCGTTCATACTAACACACAAACTATCAATCTCATGCAGTGCGCAGGAATTAAATTTTAAGATACTATCCAGATGCTATAGGACACCCGTAAAATTACATAGGATCTACTCAGAGATCTTGGACTTTTGTTGGAGGTACCAATCGTCATCTGGTTCAGTGCTTAACATCTGGTGGACCTGCCCCGGAATTAAAGCATTATGGGAGGATATTTTCACCTTCTATAATCTTCTACTTCACACCAAAGTGGTGCCCTCCCCCAAGATTGACCTGCTATCAATGTTCCCAGGATCAATTTCTAAGGTTAGGAAAGACCTGTTATCTTATTTTGTGATTTCAATTTGCCAAATTATATCTAGGCATTGGAGATCCTCATATACCCCTGGAAAGGTGGACTGGGTGGGGGCGATGGATATATTGCAGCGCCTAGAGGAATTGAGGGCATTTGATGACAGGACAGACTCGACATATTTGGCTACTTGGTATCAATGGCTACAATTTAAAGAATAACGGCAATTTCAGATCTCGCTGACTTAGGGCAACCTTATACCTTGAGGTTATTCAAGGCCTTTGGGTAAGAACTTGATGCATTGTGGCATACCAGTTCCTTTCTCTACCTCTTCCTTTACACTTCTCTCTCTTTTCACACTTGTACTTTTTCTAACTTTCTTGCTTTATTCTTCACTTCCCCTTCTGTAATTCTTGAATATTAGGGACATTTCCACACCATATAACTACCTTTGCTTTAATTTGTTCCCATCTACTCCTAATAAGCTTCTATAGTATGAATTGCAAGTGGTCGTTACATCTGGTTGAGGCCATACAGTCATATGATAAAGTTTGGGCACCCCTATTAATGTTAACCTTTTTTCTTTATAAGACTTTGGGTTTTTGCAACAGCTATTTCAGTTTCATATATCTAATAACTGATGGACTCAGTAATATTTCTGGATTAAAATGAGATTTATTGTACTAACAGAAAATGTGCAATCCGCATTTAAACAAAATTTGACCGGCGCAAAAGTATGGGCACCCTTATCAATTTCTTGATTTGAACACTCCTAACTACTTTTTACTGACTTAATAAAGCACTAAATTGGTTTTTTAACCTCATTGAGCTTTGAACTTCATAGGTAGGTGTATCCAATCATGAGAAAAGGTTTTTAAGGTGGCCACTTGCAAGTCGTTCTCCTATTTGAATCTCCTATGAAGAGTGGCATCATGGGCTCCTCAAAACAACTCTCAAATGATCTGAAAACAAAGATTATTTAACAGAGTTGTTCAGAGGAAGGATACAAAAAGTCGTTTCAGAGATTTAAACTGTCAGTTTCCACTGTGAGGAACATAGTAAGGAAATGGAAGAGCACAGGTACAGTTTTTGTTAAGCCCAGAAGTGGCAGGCCAAGAAAAATATTAGAAAGGCAGAGACGAAGAATGGTGAGAACAGTCAATGACAATCCACAGACCACCTCCAAAGACCTGCAGCATCATCTTGCTGCAGATGGTGTCAATGTGCATGGGTCAACAATACAGCGCACTTTGCACAAGGAGAAGCTGTATGGGAGAGTGATGCGAAAGAAGCCATTTCTGCAAGCACGCCACAAACAGTCGCCCGAGGTATGCAAAAGCACATTTGGACAAGCCATTTACATTTTGGAAGAAGATCCTGTGGACTGATGAAACAAAAATTGAGTTGTTTGGTCATTCAAAAAGGCGTTATGCATGGAGGCAAAAAAACACAGCATTCCAAGAAAAGCACTTGCTAGCCACAGTAAAATTTGGTGTAGGTTCCATCATGCTTTGGGGCTGTGTGGCCAATGCCGGCACTGGGAATCTTGTTAAAGTTGAGGGTCACATGGATTCAACTCAGTATCAGCAGATTCTTGACAATAATGTGCAAGAATCAGTGACGAAGTTGAAGTTACACAGGGGATGGATATTTCAGCAAGACAATGATCCAAAACACTGCTCCAAATCTACTCAGGCATTCATGCAGAGGAACGATTACAATGTTCTGGAATGGCCATCCCAGTCCCCAGACCTGAATATCATTGAATATCTGTGGGATGATTTGAAGCGTGCTGTCCATGCTCGGCGACCATCAAACTTAACTGAACTGAAATTGTTTTGTAAACAGGAATGGTAAAATATACCTTTATCCAGGATCCAGGAATTCATTAAAAGCTACAGGAAGCAACTAGAGGCTGTTATTTTTGCAAAAGGAGGAGCTACAAAATATTAATGTCACTTTTATGTTGAGGTGCCCATACTTTTGCACCGATCAAATTTTGTTTAAATGCGGATTGCACATTTTCTGTTAGTACAATAAACCTCATTTCAATCCAGAAATATTACTGAGTCCATCAGTTATTAGATATATGAAACTGAAATAGCTGTTGCAAAAACCCAAATTGTTATAAAGGAAAAAGGTTAACATTAATAGGGGTGCCCAAACTTTTTCATATGACTGTATGTATTGAGTAGAATATAGGATATTGTTAAGTTGATTATAACAAGCCAAGGAGGTGTGCTTGTACTGCATATTTCTTTTTCTCTAACACACGTCTCTCTTGACCAAGATAGCTAAGGCTGCTTTCACACCTCCGGTTTCTGCAATGCGGCACAATACGGCACTTTGCAGGAAAATCGCAACCGTTTTTTTTTGCTGCCGGTTGCGTTTTTTCTGCATAGACTTTAATTAGTGCCGCATTGTGCCGCATGGGCTCGCGTTCGGTCCGGTTTTTGCCTCATGCGGCAGATTTAGCCGATGCGGCGGCCGGATGGAACTTGCCTGGCACGTTTTTTTGTGCGGCAAAAAAACCCACATCGCGCCGCATTCGGCCGATGCGGCGCATTTTTCAATGCATGCCTATGGCGGCCGGATGCGGCGCGATGCGGCAAAAACCGCATCCGGCTGCCGCATGCGGTTTTTGCCACTGCGCATGCTCAGTAGCATGCCGCAAGCGGCAAAAACCGGACGGGCCGCATGGGAAAAACTTATGCAAAGGATGCGGTGTTTTCACCGCATCCGTTGCATTGCTTGCACAGCCGGATTCTGCCGCACAGCTCAAGCCGGATGTGTGAAAGCAGCCTAAGAAGTTACTATTGCTATAATAATTTTGTTGTGGAATTTAATGTTCTTATTTTGCTCTTGTATACTGTTGTAATAATAATAAACATAAAAACTGTATGTTCTTCAAAGGAAATGTACCGCCCCCGGGCAAGCAGCCGGGCTGCTGCCGCTCGGATCCGGATCCACAGTGGCTCGAGGGGTCTCCGGACCTGGAGGTTGCTGGGCCACTCGATTAAAAGAAGAGGGGGGAGATATGTACAATGTTTTTTTTTCAAAGTTTGTGACACCACCCATGGTGCGTGGTAATGTGAGGGACCACCGCTGCCGTTGGGGAGCCCGGTGACGATGGTGCGGCAGCCTGATGTTTAACCCCTCCGTGGGTAGGGTTTTTTTGTCCCAGGGCCCGTTGATGGTTGGAATGATGTTCAGGTGCCGTGGGGGGATAGGAACAGGGGTTTCCAAGGTACTCACTCAGTCCCAGAATAACCACACCGACAGCTTGTAAACCAGAATTCTGAACACCTCTGTAGCCTGCGGGGAGTTGTTGTTGGTCTGTTGCCCTGTTGCACTGTCCCTGGCACCTTAGTTTCAATTGGACCTGTTGGTTTGGAACTCTCCAGGTCCCGCTCACCCGTATGGCTAACGGAGTGAGCTTGCTCTCAGACTTCACGCGTAGGATTTCTTTGGACTGTAGTGGGAAAGTCCTATCCCATTGGTGCGCTAGTACCCCGACTTTGGAGAGGGTTGGGGAGGACACTTAAAGTCTTCACCCCCATCGGGTAAATTACCGGATTGCGTGAAGCTACTTTCCGGCCTGGGGTCAACGTACCCCGTCGTGCCCTGGCCCCTGCCCGGTGATAGCTCAAGGCCGCCGGCTGCCCTCCTCGGCAGTCCGTGCCCCTTGACACTGTTCCCTGCGACCGGGGTTCCAGCGCCTACCAGGCCCAGACCAACAACTGCCACCTAGTACACAGGAGCTCTCCTCCGTGGCCTCTCCTCTCGAGAGCCACTTCACCTCCTCTCTCCTCTCAACTCCAAACTCTCAACTGTCACTGTCCTCACGTTCTCTTCACCAACCCCCCATATGGGCGGCCCTATTTCCTTCAGGCCCCCCAATGGTGTGTCTGGTAGGTTCAAGTGGGAAGTGTCCCTAGGGTTTTGACTGGCCAAGCTGTTAACACCAAAGGACTAGGATTTGTAACCTAGGAGGGTGGATATTGTGCAGAAGGGCAGATTGCACAATACCCTGTGACGACCTGATAGGCCAGGGCGTCACAGAAACATGTTAGATATGTAAATTTGAAACCCCACACACTTAGCCAACCATAATGCAGCAACCACAAACTGACCTCTTTTATTGAGTAAAGAAACACATCTGCACACTGCCACCTCATAATATTCATGCCACAATAATGGTGCCCTCATTATCATATGTGTTTGTGCCCTACTTTCTTCTTGTCCCACAACTCCCCCAAAAATCTATGTGTACATGGCAAGAGATATCCACTAATGTAAGTTTAATCTCGGTAGAGACCCAAATTTAATCCGCCTGTGACCATAATACATGTATGTTTTCATACAGTACAAATGTTTATCCAGGATACAATATTTTTTGGTTGTGCTTAGTTTCCATGAAATGCCTAATTTTTAATGTAACCAAAACAAATCACTTGCCCAAAATATTAACAGGAACATGTATGTTAATAACTTATAACTGTCTTTCCAGTGAGTGAAGTGACCAGATGCTCGAAGACCTGTCGAGATCAAAACAGCTAGACAAGGGCAACAGTATTTACAGGCCCAGGTAAATACTGTTGCCCTTTTATGCCGTGTTAAAGGGAACCTGTTGGATCCCCTATGCCCTCCAACCCAGCAGCGTTCATACAACCCCCTGCAGATTTAGCAGGTTTACACATTCGGAATTAATTTGGCATTGTGACATTTGGACTGTAGATCAGCCTGAAAGTGTGAAATGCACTGCAGCAAAAAAGAATGTTATTTCTTTTTTTTTTAAATTGTGAAACGTTTATTCAGAGGGTCATTTATTATTCAACCCCTCAAACCACCAGAATTCTGTTTGGTTCCCCTAAAGTATTAAGAAGTATTTCAGGCACAAAGAACAATGAGCTTCACATGTTTGGATTAATTATCTCTTTTTCCAGCCTTTTCTGACTAATTAAGACCCTCCCCAAACTTGTGAACAGCACTCATACTTGGTCAACATGGGAAAGACAAAGGAGCATTCCAAGGCCATCAGAGACAAGATCGTGGAGGGTCACAAGGCTGGCAAGGGGTACAAAACCCTTTCCAAGGAGTTGGGCCTACCTGTCTCCACTGTTTGGAGCATCATCCGAAAGTGGAAGGCTTATGGAACTACTGTTAGCCTTCCACGGCCTGGACAGCCTTTGAAAGTTTCCACCCGTGCCGAGGGCCACGCTTGTCCGAAGAGTCAAAACTAACCCAAGGACAACAAGGAAGGAGCTCCGGGAAGATCTCATGGCAGTGGGGACATTGGTTTCAGTCAATACCATAAGTAACGTACTCCACCACAATGGTCTCCGTGTCAGACGAGCCCGTAAGGTACCTTTTACTTTCAAAGCGTCATGTCAAGGCTCGTCTACAGTTTGCTCATGATCACTTGGAGGACTCTGAGACAGACTGGTTCAAGGTTCTCTGGTCTGATGAGACCAAGATCGAGATCTTTGGTGCTAACCACACACGTGACGTTTGGAGACTGGATGGCACTGCATACGACCCCAAGAATACCATCCCTACAGTCAAGCATGGTGGTGGCACCATCATGCTGTGGGGCGGTTTCTCAGCCAAGGGGCCTGAGAATCTGGTCCGCATCCATGGGAAGATGGATAGCACGGCCTACCTGGAGATTTTGGGCAAGAACCTCCGCTCCTCCATCAAGGATCTTAAGATGGGTTGTCATTTCATCTTCCAACAAGACAACGACCCAAAGCACACAGCCAAGAAAACCAAGGCCTGGTTCAAGAGGGAGAAAATCAAGGTGTTGCAGTGGCCTAGTCAGTCTCCTGACCTTAACCCAATTGAAAACTTGTGGAAGGAGCTCAAGATTAAAGTCCACATGAGACACCCAAAGAACCTAGATAACTTGGAGAAGATCTGCATGGAGGAGTGGGCCAAGATAACTCCAGAGACCTGTGCCGGCCTGATCAGGTCTTATAAAAGACGATTATTAGCTGTAATTGCAAACAAGGGTTATTCCACAAAATATTAAACCTAGGGGTTGAATAATAATTGACCCACACTTTTATGTTGAAAATTTATTAAAATTTAACTGAGCAACATAACTTGTTGGTTTGTAAGATTTAGGCATCTGTTAATAAATCCTGCTCTTGTTTGAAGTTTGCAGGCTCTAACTTATTTGCATCTTATCAAACCTGCTAAATCTGCAGGGGGTTGAATACTACTTGTAGGCACTGTATAAAGCTCACTTTCCCTATGCTAAATAGGCCTGTGACTAGTCGAAGGGCGTTGTTTCCCCAGACTAATCGGCTTTTTTTTTCGTGTTATCACAATTCCTGTGGTTGGGATATGATTTCCACGAGCCGGGGTCACCGGCAGCTCCTGGAATTCTTCAGCCTTGTCAGTGCACCTTTGAAGCCGGGTGTGCACTTTCTGGCTTCATTATACACACATGGCTGGAAGTTCAGATGATGTGTACGTGAGCCGTCTTCTGAACTTCCAGTTGTGGCGCCGCTGAGGGTTCAGTCGCCACAGAGGTCCTGCACCTCATTCAGAGGTGTGGGACCCCATTCTCTGGTAAGGAGGAGGTCACAGACTATTGCACGCACACACTCCTGATTTAGCTACACTCCATCAGGCCGTGGGGAAGGCGAGTTGCTCCCTTGGGAGAGCACAATCCCAGAACTAGTATGGAGGTGGGGTTAGTTAGGGGGTGGAGACTGAGAACAATGGGAGCAGAACGAAGGAGAGGTGGAAGAGAGCAGTCCTGAGGGCTGGAGCTCCAGGAGCTCATCCAAGGAACCGCAAAGGTGTAGGAGGAAAGGAAGAAAGAGTCAGAGCCATGGGAAGTGAGAAATCCACCTGTGGGCTCGCATTCACAGCCATTGTACCATTGTGGAGGGAGTAGGCCGCAAAGGGGACTGGCCCCTAGACTAGTGAAGAACAATCAGGCTCCGCTAGCAAACCGGAGGCTACGGCAACTTCAAGTGCTGAAGCCACATCCACATGCATCCAGTGAAAAGGTGACCACAGAGGGCCAAGGGATAAGACAAACAAGCCACCCATAACAGGGTCTGTGGACACCGGCTCAGACTCTGTGTGTGAGGGTGCAGGGCAGGAGGGCGAAGCCAGCACAGGAAGATGACCTGGGAAGGTTTATACAGAAAGGAACATTGGTCTTAAGGCCAATTTACACACAGAGATAAATCTTTGGCAGATCTGTGGTTGCAGTGAAATCATGGACATATTGTTCCATTTGTACACAGCCACAAACCTGGCACTGATTGTCCACAATTTCACTGCAATCACAGATCTGCCGCAGATTTATCTCTGTGTGTAAAGTGGCCTTTAGGCCTCCGAATTACCTGGGATCGGCTGGATCCCATCACAGCAGGACTTGGCTCTCTTAAGGCCGCTTTACACGCTGCGACATCGCTCAAGCGATCTCGTTGGGGTCACGGAATTTGTGACGTACATCCGGTCGATTTAGCGATGTCTTTGCGTGTGACACCTATAAGTGATTTTGAATCGTCGCAAAAACGGTCAAAATCACACATCGGTGACATGCCCCCCTATTCTCGAATATCACTGCTGCTCGGTGTACAAAGTAGTTTGTCGCTCCTGCGGCAGCACACATCGCTATGTGTGACACCGCAGGAACGAAAAACCTCACTTTACCTGCGGCCGGCCGCAATGAGGAAGGAAGGGGTGGGTGGGATGTTACGTCCCGCTCATCTCCACCCCTCCGCTTCTATTGTGCGGCGGTTCAGTGACGCTGCTGTGACGCTGAACGAACCGCCCCCTTAGAAAGTTGGCGGTTCGCCGGTCACAGTGACGTTGCAGAGCAGGCATGTGTGTGTGACGCTGCCGTGGCGATAATGTTTGCTATGGCAGCGATCACACGATATCGCATGTACGATGTGGGCGGGTGCTTTCACGCTCGACATCGCTAGCAATTGCTAGCGATGTCGTAGCGTGTAAAGTGGCCTTAAGAGCAGCCTCTTATTGGTTGTAACAACCTGGAGCTGACAACTGTGAGTAAAGAACTGGTGATTGCATTCCCCTGTGTTTTGGAGTCTTTAACTACTCTGCCAGCCCCGAGCTGTCCCTTTGAAAGACTACTACTACTCCCATCATACACCACTAACAGCCCTGGGGCCCAGATCTACCTGAGAGCTATACCAACTCAGCTGCATCACCACCGACCTCAGGGGAACTGAATCGCAGCGGCGGCCTATATCTTGCCGCATACCATGGGTGGCGGCACAACGTATCCCCTGTAAATATCCCCCATATCATTTAAAACTACATCGCCAGGGTCACGGAGTCGGGCACTGCTGCCGTGACATCATCCCACAACAGACCCGGCCAGGTTCCAAGTGCCCCCAGGCCCTGGTGGAGAGTGTCACAGTCATGCACCCTGCCTCTGATGCGCACTGTCACGGCAAGATTTCCGCTAGCTGGCGGTGATGCCAGCTCATGGAAATCATGTTATCATGCTCACAGGAACACAGAAAAAAGGCCAAGTAGTCTGGGGAACTAACGCCCCTTTGGCTAGTCAATGCACTAATTAGCATAAGAATAGCACAGTTTATAAGTCATTTTTTAAAACATTCATATTAGTGAATAACATTATACAGGGCTGGTTAGGGAGGGAATTTTGGCATACAGGTATGAATGCTGCTGGGTTAGAGGGCATAGGGAACCTGACAGGTTCCCTTTATTATTTGAATTTTGAGGGGGGGATTTAAATTCCTTTTTCTGTGGCTTTTGCTTGTGGCTTTCTCACAAGGACTTAAGCGGGCTTTACACACTACGATTTCGCTACAGCGATCTCGTTGGGGTCACGGATTTTGTGACGCACATCCGGCCGCTGTAGCGATGTCGTAGCGTGTGACTCCTAGGAGCAATTTTGGATCGTTGCAAAAACGTCCAAAATCGCTCCTCGTTGACATGGGGGTCCGCTCCCAATTATCGCTGCTGTCGCTGAGGCGAAGTTGATCCTCATCCCTGCGGCAGCACACATCGCTACGTGTGACGCCGCAGGAACGAGGATCATCTCCTTACCTGCCTCCGGCCACAATGCGGAAGGAAGGAGGTGGGCGGGATGTTACGTCCCGCTCACCTCCGCCCCTCCGGTATAATTGGGCGGCCACTTAGTGACGTTGCTGTGACGCCAAGCGGACCGCCCCCTTAGAAAGGAGGCGGGTCGCCGGTCACAGCGACGTCGAAGGCCATGTAAGTACGTGTGATGGGGGTGCGTGTTTTTGTGCGCGACGGACAGCGATATGCCCGTCGCGCACAAACGATGGGGGCTGGTCTCATGCTAGCGATATCGGGCCGGATATCGCAGCATGTAAAGCCACTCTTAGACTGATGGATTTAACCCCTTCATGACCGAGGATGTACTGGTATGATCTAAATCATAAAGGGGTAATCACCGCCGGCTGGTTTGGTGAGCCAGCAGCGATCCCTGCACATGTCTGCTGATTTGAACAGCAGACATGTAACTAACAGGTGCAGGTGGAACCACGATCCACCCGCGTCTGTTAACCCCTTAGATCGAAGCTGTCAAAATGTGACAGTGCGATTTAAATAGCTGCAGGGGGGAAATTGCCTTTCCCCGACACCATCAGAGGCCCCGTGACGTGATCACTGTGAGCCGATGGTTGCCATGGTAGTCACATGTGATGACTCCTGTAGCTCACATTACTCACTTCCTGTAACACTCGGCAGAGCAGCCACTGTTACAGAAGATGAGCATTTCTCCTGTTCTGAGCTGTGCAGCTCTGATCAAGAATAATGAATCAGCAATCAGACTGCTGATCCTTATAGTTCCCCAGGGGGACTATAAAAAAAAGTAAAAAAAAAGTTTTAAAGATTTAAAATATAAAAAACCCTAAAAGTTCAAATCACCCCCCCATTCGCCCCATTGAAAATAAAAAAGTTAAAAAAATATACACATATTTGGTATCGCCACATTCAGAAATGCCCGATCTATCCAAATATAAAATCAATTAACCTGATCAGTAAACAGCATAGCTGCACAAAAAAATTTCCAAACTCCAAAATTACGTTGTTTGGAAACCCTGGAATACCAGTGCCAGTAAACACACCAGCACCATCAGACACACACAAAACCCAGCCTGGGAGACTGCCTAGTAACAGATTAGAGGGATGAACTCTCATAGGTTGGTAAGCATCCAATCTGCTAAGGAGAGACCCAGAAAAGGGGCGGGGTTAGTGATGTGGTGAGGTGAAAAGCAGGCGGGAACTGGAGTCAGTTGGAGGGAGGAGTTAAGCTTGAGAGGACATTAGTAGAGTGAAGGAGTGAGGTCCAGTCAGGACTAGTAAAAGTGTGGAGAAAGCAAAGTGTTTAGGTGGAAAACCTGAGAAACCAACAAGAGTTGAAAAAGGAGAAGAGTTGCTGTGGAGTAAGGTGCTGGCACTTAAGGAACTGAAGGTTGCCGAGGAGTGCTGGACCAGTGCTCACAGAACTCAACACAGGAGGGGTGCAGCACCCTTGAACGGGAGTACACATCAAGCTACCTGTTAAATCTGCCAGGTGAGAGGATCATCAGGGTCCCTCACCAATCTGAGTGTCCGGATCAAAGCAGCAAAGAGGGAACCTGGGGACAGGGACAGGAGTCCAGCCCATTAAAATTGTCCAGACTGCCTGCTATACGGACCAAGTGTAATGCCTGCCTGGATCAACAGACTCAGATGGGATGTAATGGACAGACTAGAGGGAAGCCACTCACCAAGCTTGACCCCCAGAACCCTGAAACCCTTTAACCCCTATGCAGGGATTTGGAATTACACAGGGCCCTGGAGATCACTACCTGTGGAAGGCTGCAGTCCGATGAGAGTAGTTGTCAGGAAGGGTCAAACCAGGAATAACAGAACAGGGACAGAATCGACAGACAAGGACGTAATCAGAAAACAGAGCAGAGGTCAAATCCGGATCGGGCAGCGAGGTACAAAAACAGCAGGTACATGGGTAGTCAGAAAACACACAGAAGTCAGCACACAGGAATCCCAAAACAGAATAGGGCGGATCAGGAGCCAGGAAATCAGAACTATCTCTGGCAGTGGTCATGTGACAGGAGGGGGAATAAGAAGGGTGTGGTGTCTTCCCATTGGCTGTAGCTGAATGCTGGCAACTTCAGCTGGAAGACCCACGCCACCCACAGTCAGCCAGCGGTACTGCAGATCCCAAGATAACCCAGCCCAGTGGATGATCGGATCCTGCGCCCACCGGTGCCGCTGGCATTGACTCCTCTCCCCTCACCAGCACCATCCACGACAGGAACATGGCGTTGCCTGGCGATCGGAGCAGAAGTCGCTGGAGCAGACTCCAGTGGTGACGTAACACCAAGACAGTGAGAAACAGAGGGGATCCCAAGAAATTCAAAACCACGAGAACCCACCAAAACTGAAGTTGTGCATGGAGGTCAACTCTACAGGTACACTGGGAACAAAGGATGAGGGAACGCCTGAGAACCAGCACCAAGCGGGCACTGAACCAGCATAGTGAGTAAACAACTTAAACTGCAGTTCCTGTGTGGTCTGGATTATTCCCCTCTACATGCCCCCACAAGTCCCATTGCATAGCACTACTACCCCCATCATCTACTGCTGGGGCCTAGCCCTACTTGCGGAGGACCAGAACACCTGAGCTGCATTATACTACCAGCCCCAGCAAGATCATGCAGCGGCGGCTCCCACAAAATAGCCGCAACTCGGAAGTGGCGTAGTCAAAATCTCATTTATTTATTTTATTTTTATTTTTCCACTTTTTACTCCCTTTTTTCGGATCTACAGAGCATCCTGGGCTCTTATATACAGTATCCTGGAATGCTGTATATAAGAGCTCATCGATGGTGGCCGCAGCTCATAAAGGAAAAACCTGGTGATAAGTTCCCTTTAACATACAGTTAGGTCCAGAAATATTTGGACAGTGACACAATTTTCGCGAGTTGGGCTCTGCATGCCACCACATTGGATTTGAAATGAAACCTCTACAACGGAATTCAAGTGCAGATTGTAACGTTTAATTTGAAGGTTTGAACAAAAATATCTGATAGAAATTGTAGGAATTCTACACATTTCTTTACAAACACTCCACATTTTAGGAGGTCAAAAGTAATTGGACAAATAAACCAAACCCAAACAAAATATTTTTATTTTCAATATTTTGTTGCGAATCCTTTGGAGGCAATCACTGCCTTAAGTCTGGAACCCATGGACATCACCAAACGCTGGGTTTCCTCCTTCTTAATGCTTTGCCAGGCCTTTACAGCCGCAGCCTTCAGGTCTTGCTTGTTTGTGGGTCTTTCCGTCTTAAGTCTGGATTTGAGCAAGTGAAATGCATGCTCAATTGGGTTAAGATCTGGTGATTGACTTGGCCATTGCAGAATGTTCCACTTTTTTGCACTCATGAACTCCTGGGTAGCTTTGGCTGTATGCTTGGGGTCATTGTCCATCTGTACTATGAAGCGCTGTCCGATCAA
The DNA here is from genome assembly GCF_048569485.1 of Anomaloglossus baeobatrachus. NCBI lineage: Eukaryota > Metazoa > Chordata > Amphibia > Anura > Aromobatidae > Anomaloglossus > Anomaloglossus baeobatrachus. Next base: position 455,756,944 of record NC_134356.1, read on the forward strand.
CTTTGCGGCATTTGGCTGAATCTGGGCTGAAAGTATATCCCGGTACACTTCAGAATTCATCCGGCTACTCTTCTCTGCTGTTATGTCATCAATAAACACAAGTGACCCAGTGCCATTGAAAGCCATGCATGCCCATGCCATCACGTTGCCTCCACCATGTTTTACAGAGGATGTGGTGTGCCTTGGATCATGTGCCGTTCCCTTTCTTCTCCAAACTTTTTTCTTCCCATCATTCTGGTACAGGTTGATCTTTGTCTCATCTGTCCATAGAATACTTTTCCAGAACTGAGCTGGCTTCATGAGGTGTTTTTCAGCAAATTTAACTCTGGCCTGTCTATTTTTGTAATTGATGAATGGTTTGCATCTAGATGTGAACCCTTTGTATTTACTTTCATGGAGTCTTCTCTTTACTGTTGACTTAGAGACAGATACACCTACTTCACTGAGAGTGTTCTGGACTTCGGTTGATGTTGTGAACGGGTTCTTCTTCACCAAAGAAAGTATGCGGCGATCATCCACCACTGTTGTCATCCGTGGACGCCCAGGCCTTTTTGAGTTCCCAAGCTCACCAGTCAATTCCTTTTTTCTCAGAATGTACCCGACTGTTGATTTTGCTACTCCAAGCATGTCTGCTATCTCTCTGATGGATTTTTTCTTTTTTTTCAGCCTCAGGATGTTCTGCTTCACCTCAATTGAGAGTTCCTTAGACCGCATGTTGTCTGGTCACAGCAACAGCTTCCAAATGCAAAACCACACACCTGTAATAAACCCCAGACCTTTTAACTACTTCATTGATTACAGGTTAACAAGGGAGACGCCTTCAGAGTTAATTGCAGCCCTTAGAGTCCCTTGTCCAATTAGTTTTGGTCCCTTTAAAAAGAGGAGGCTATGCATTACAGAGCTATGATTCCTAAACCCTTTCTCTGATTTGGATGTGAAAACTCTCATATTGCAGCTGGGAGTGTGCACTTTCAGCCCATATTATATATATAATTGTATTTCTGAACATGTTTTTGTAAACAGCTAAAATAACAAAACTTGTGTCACTGTCCAAATATTTCTGGACCTAACTGTATATCTTAGAGCAGTATGTGCATATGTGTATTGTCCATGTTATAGTTACTGTAAGAGAAATAGTGAACCTTCAGCTCTGTATATGGAAAGTGCCATTGCTGACATGGAGTATTATCGACCTACAGAAAAGGAAATCATGAGACTTTAACAAAGTCAAATGCTCAAAACAACAATGCAGACTACCAATAAAACTGGTCTCAGTAGTGTCCCAAGCACGAAATATAAGAATTCTCGTGATGGAGTGAATACTCCAGAGGAGGTATGGATGGAGTTAGTGAGAGGAAGGAATATTGGGAGCGTGAGACAAGGAAAGATGTGTGTGGGAGACAAGCCATGGGGTCTGGGAAAGGAAGGGCAGAATTTGGAAGGAGGCACAGGGAGGGGAATGGAAGATAATACAGGAAACCATACAGAAATGTTGAGAACTATTACAGTCACTGCCATCTCATTTTTATTGTTATATAATATTTTTTGTATATGAAGTAAGAGTCTTCTCCTTCTTATTTACTTGCATACATCTTTGCATACATCTATGGCATCAGTAGGATGGGTTCATTTATTCAAGCTATTTAATCCTGCAAAGACATAAAGACACACTGTCACAGACATGATGACATTAGGGGGGGGTGGATTGTTTTCACACAGTAACTTGCTGATACCCAATGAGGTCTGTTAAGTACAGTATGTGCTACTAAGGCTTGTTCAGATGAACGTATTAAATGTCCGTATGCTGTCTATATGCAGAACGGAAGAACACACTAACCAATGCAAGTCAGTGTAAAGACTTGCAGCATGCATTACTTTCATCCTATTTCTTATTCCTCATCAGAATCACTTAGACCATTGTAAGTCAAAACGGTTACCATCCGTATGTCATGTGTTTTTCATGGATGCATTACTATTATAAAGTTAGGATATGGTATTTGTTATTTATTTATTAAATCTTTCATGTACAAACCGGCTGCCATACTGTGTATACAAAAGATCAAAATTGGAAAACAATATATGACCCTTGCTTTATTTTTTAGAAATAATGTAATCTACATTGATCAAAATTTGAAGGATTATACACCATTTGTAAGGGTTAGGCGGGCTTTGCACACTACGACATCGCAGGTGCGATGTCGGTGGGGTCAAATGGAAAGTGACGCACATCCGGCATCGCCTGCGACATCGCAGTGTGTAAAGCCTAGATGATACGATTAACGAGCGCAAAAGCGTCGTAATCGTATCATCGGTGCAGCGTCGGCGTAATCCATAATTACGCTGATGCGACGGTCCGATGTTCTTCGCTCCTGCGGCAGCACACATTGCTGTGTGTGAAGTCGCAGGAGCGAGGAACATCTCCTACCGGCGTCACCGCGGCTTCCGTAGGTTATGTGGAAGGAAGGAGGTGGGCGGGATGTTTACATCCTGCTCATCTCCGCCGCTTCGCTCCTATTGGCCGCCTGCCGTGTGACGCCGCACGACCCGCCCCCCTTAATAAGGAGGCGGGCCGCCGGCCAGAGCGACGGTCGCAGGGCAGGTGAGTGCATGTGAAGCCGGAGTAGCGATAATTTTCGCTACACCAGCTTTTACAAGATATTGTACCTGCGACGGGGGCGGGGACTATCGCGTGCGACATCGCAGCATCGGCTTGCGATGTCGCAACGTGCAAAGGCCGCCTTACACCATGCCACTAGAGCAGAATTTTACAAAAGATCCAAAGTTTATCAACCAACATAAAACCTTTATTTTGCCCAAAACATGATGATCATAATTAGAGAACAACAATGACTGTAGCACAGAGAAAGATAACTAAATTTTCTGAAGATAACAGTAGTCACCAATCAGTAGGAAGTGTACAGGTCTTTGCTGTAAATGACTTCAGCACATCTGCGGCGACACTACATCACTAGTCTCTCACACTGCTGTTGTGTGATTTTGGTCCACTCTTTTTCCAGTCTCTTCCACAGTTGTTTGACTGTTTTGGGTTTCTTGGCCATAACTTTGTCACCAAGGATTTTCCAGAAGCTTTCTATTGGGTTTAGATCTGGATTCTGGGCTGGCAATTTCATTGTTTGAACATTTTTTGTTTGAAGGAACTGCTTTACCCTTTTTGCTGTGTGACAGTGGGCATTGTCCTGCATGAAAATTGCTGGCTGATTGAGTGAAGAATGCAAGTAAGGAGCCACGTGTTGTTGAAGAAGGTTCTGATACACACTTGCATTCACTCTGCCATGTAACTGTATGAGAGATCCAACTCCTGTTGCATAAAACATTCCCCAAAATATGACACTTCCTCCACCACCTTTCTCTGACTTCTTAACACCCTTTGGGTTCAGTCTTTAACCAGTTTGTTGATGAACATGTTTCCCATCAGACCCAAATAAATTAAACTTGCTTTCATCACTAAAATGAACTGTGGACCACTTCTGCTCTGTCCACACAACATGCTCCTCACCAAAGGTGAGTCTAGCCTTTTAATTCTTTCTGCTAATGAGACGTTTGGTCACTGCAGAGTGGGTTTTCAGTCCAAATGCTCTTAAATGATGTGACACTCTATGGTGAGACAGATCTTTACCCTGTTCAGTGCTGAACTGGCGACCAATTCCAGCTGAAGTGTTGAAATGATTACTCATGGAGATTCTCTGCATTTTCCTGTCCTCTCTTCCATTTGTCTTTTAAAGATAAAAAGCCTTCTTGGGGGACTTGAAAGCGTTTGTGATGTTGTAAACATGCAATATTCTCAAAATTACAGACTTCCATCTGTTCCATCTGTCCTTTTCTTGCTGCTGATAGGTCTGTCCAAATTTCTATCTTTCCAGGGACTATCACAACCAGGGTCTATTCCAACTGTCGTACCAAAAATGTTGTGTACCTTTTGATTTGCGACTGTCCCAATTTATATGTTGGACAGACCACACAGGAGCTCCGGCGTCGGATCCAGCACCACTTCTCGGACATTGGACGGGCAAATAAAGATCAAGCCCAAGGTAAGCCCATTACATCTGTGGCTAAACATTTCCTTGATGCACATAATGGTTCGTTTCGCAAGGTCCGGATCCTGGTGCTTGAATCTGTCCCCCTTAATATTTGGGGGGGCAGGATGTCCGACGAATTGTTGAGAAGGGAAGCCAGGTGGATTTACCAACTACAGAGCTTTTCTCCTAATGGCCTTAACGAGGAATTACTGTTCACAGGCTTCTATAAGAAATGAGGGCCCGATCTGGGTCCAGCTATGGACCTTCTCGAGGATACTCTCTTTCTTTTGTGGGGCTCAGTTGAACTTTCCTCGCTGGCCTGACACCTGCCTGGTTTGTGGGTCACTCTGTCTGAATTTCCCTCCCCCCCCCAGTGAATCCCTTTCTTGGGGGTTTTCTTGGGGGGCTTATTCCCTTACTGGTTTATTCATTTGTGGGTTTTCCCTTTACTTGCAGGTGGGATTATATACCTGGATGAGTCTGATCCCCTGCGATGGAACAGTGTGCGAAATTATCTCCCACGTTTGAAGAATCCTATCTGATGTTGGAACACTCTCTAAGTGATGACTTTTGGTCCATCTATGGTTTCACCTGTTCGTCTCTGGCTGTGGGTTTCATCAAGCCCTTTTGGATCTACGGATTTCCCATATCACTTTGACATCCTCCTGTCTTTTATCCAAGAATCCCACAAAATTTCGTGTGTCTCATTAAGAACTATGCCCCACAAAGAAAGGTTCTCTTCTCCACAGAGATTTTTTCTGCCCTTCTCAGGTTTAAGGACTTTAATTGTTATCACGTATGTGGTCCATCTGTGATTCAGTTGGTCTATTCCGCCATAATGTCATCATGTCTATATTTTTGACTGCTTTTATGTGTGTCAAGCCTTACACCATTCTACTTGTTGTATCTAGAGTCTAGATCTCTGGTTATTTCAATAACCCTATGAGTTTATGTGATGAGTGCCGCTGGTTTTGCGCATACGCTGGATAATGATTTACCTATATGATGTTTGCGATATTACGGCATGGATAGTGCTGTATGTCACGTGTTCACACGCGCACTTTTCTTTGTTTGCGTCATATGCCTTCCGTGGTTTTTTGGGATAGGTTTACCCTGTACGGGGCCCTCCATTCATTTTTATGTACTCCCAGGCGACAATTGTGAACATCTGCATCTTGTGGTTCATACCCCTCATATGGATGTATTTTTCACTTATGTGGTCTATCTGTGATTTGGTTGTTCTATTCTGCCATAATGTCATCATGTTGACATTTCCACGGCTTTCATGTGAATCATGCCTTATACGGTGTTATTTGCCGCATCCAGAGTCCAGATCTCTGGTTATTTCAATGAGTTCATTCTTGATGTGATGAGTGCCGCCGCTTCTGCGCATGCGTTGGATAGTGATTTACCTACATGATGTTGTTGGTGACATTATGGCATGGACAGCGCTGTATATCATGTGTTCGCATGCGTACTTCTCTTTGCTTATATGCATCTGATGTTCTATAGGAACTTGTACTTTATGTAATACGATTGTGCCAACGCATGCGCACTTGATGAATGACGTGATACACGGTCCGTAGTCATGTGATTGAATTACGTGCGCTCCTTCCGCCTGTAGCGTCGCGCATGCGCATGTGAGGCTCCTTGATTACGAACGTTATTGATCCAGCGCATGCGCAATATATGGTACCCTTATGTCACGAGTCCACCTGACCAGATCACGTGGTGAACATGGCGGCGTCTATCGGCGTCCCTTGGTATGCATGGTGATTCCTCTCTGCCTCCTATTTCCATGCTGGTAAGCAATTTATTAATCAATTAATGTTTGTATTTAAGACACACTATTCATGGCATTCCTCACTTTCCCCTGAGGAAGCTACACTTTGCTGTAGCGATACGCGTGGGGTCATCACCCCACCCCCTCTTCTGTACTTTTCTCGCCACCAGCCCTCATTTTCACTGGCGTTTGCCCTTGCATCTTTCTGGTTCAACATACTTTTTTGTGACAGGTGATTGTTGTATCTCAGCCTATTTGTGTTATTTATTGCAATGCATTGCTGGCTAGTTACTTACTCTATTTATGTCTGGGCATTTTCTTGGCATTGTATTTTACTCACCTGCCTTATTCTATTGTAATTGTTTGAACCTTTATGCCAGGCTACGTTCTCCTCATTGGGTTATTTGGCTTGTTGAGGGTGTGGGGTGTTTTTGGTGCCATACACCATTGACACCAAGTATATGTATTCATATAAGCTTGTGCTTTTTTAATTGCTTTTAATATATGTCCATGTCTTGTTTTTTTGTGTCAAATAAACAATATTTGTTATATTGGTGATCCCACTTCTTGCACTTTTCTTTTCTCTTTTTTTGCTCACGGTTTCCCCAAAATGTGCTAGTGGTTTTTTTGATCCCTCTTTGATTCTTATATGCTATTTGCATCTGGTGCCCTCCCACACTTGAGTGTTTACAAAATTACAGACTTGGAACGACCAACTTCACTTGCTATGGCTGATAGGGTCACCCCTTTGGCCTTCATCTGTCAAATAAACCAGATACAATTTCAGATGTACAGGTCCAGGAGCACTTTGGCACCAGCGATCATAATATGATAAGCTTCAAAGTAATATTCAATAGAACATTTAAAAGGGGAAATGCTAAAACCTGGAATTTTAGGGATTTCAACAAATTAAGGGAACAGCTTAAATGTGTAGATTGGGACAAAGTCATGGTAACTGGGGATACCGAACATAAATTGGGTAAGTTTAAGGATATACTCCTAGAGTCCTGTAAAAAACTTATACCCTCTGGTAATAAAATGTCCAGGAATAAAAAGAAATCACTATGGATAAATAAGACAGATTAAAGTATAATAAAACAAAGAGTGTTTAAAATCTTTAAGGCTGAGAATACAGAAATAGCATTTCAGAAGTATAAAGATATATATAGGAAATGTAAAAAGAAACCAAGAAAGCAAAATTAGCTAATGAAACAAAAATCGCCAAGGACATTAAAATAAATCCCAAAAATCTTTTATAAAGACACTAGCTGTACTACCCGGCTTCTCCCGGGTTAATAACTATTGTTAACAAAATAGAATGTTTTAACATTCCCGGGATAGAATCTATAAATAGAATGTATTAACGCCCGGGATAGTAACTGTCTCTCTGTTTCTCTCCCATTCTCTGTCTGTCTCCCCCTCTGTATATATCTCTCTGTCTCTCTCTCTATCTCTTTGTCTGTCTGTCTCTTTCCCTGTCTGTCTCTGACTGTCTCTGTCTCTTTCTCCGTCTGTCTCAATCTCTTTCCCTGTCTGTCTATCTATCTCTTTCCCTGTCTGTCTATCTATCTCTGTCACTTTCCCTGTCTGTCTCTTTCCCTCTCTTTCCCTCTCTTTCCCTGTCTGTCTCTTTCCCTCTCTTTCCCTGTCTGTCTCTTTCCCTCTTTCCCTCTGTCTCTTTCCCTGTGTCTGTCTCTTTATCTGTCTCTTTACCTGTCTTTGTCTGTCTCTTACCCTGTCTGTCTCTTTCCCTGTCTGTCTCTTTCCCTGTGTCTGTCTCTGTCTCTTTGTCTGTGTCTGTCTCTTTACCTGTCTGTGTCTGTCTGTGTCTGTCTCTTAACCTGTCTCTCTCTTTCCCTGTCTGTCTCTTTCCCTGTCAGTCTGTCTCTTTTTCTGTGTCTGTCTCTTTGTGTCTGTCTCTTACCCTGTCTATGTCTGTTTCTTACCCAGTCTGTGTCTGCCTCTTTCCCTGTCTGTGTCTGTCTCTTTCCCTAGCTGCATTGTGACACGCCAACATTCCATATAAGGGCATGGCTGTGCATTCTTCTGAAGTTCTGGCTGCACTGTGGCTCCCAGCTCCATTCGCTTTAATGGAGGCAGGTTTTTTGGCGAATAACTGTAAAGTGCAGGGTTAAAATTTCCCCTCAAAACATAGCCTATGACGCTCTCGGGGTCCAGACGTGTGAGTGTGCAAAATTTTGTGGCTGTATCTGCAACGGTGCAGATGCCAATCCCAGACATACACACACACACACACACACGCACACACACACACACACACACACACACACACACACACACTCACACACACACATTCAGCTTTATATATTAGATTAATGCCAAAAGGAAAACAAAAGATAGTATTGGCCCCTTAAAATATAAAAACAAGTTAGTTATAGAAGACAAACAAAAGACTGAGATATTAAATAGGCACTTCTCATCCGTGCTCACCAAGGAACTGACTGTTCCAGGGATCATTCAACAAGTGAAAAATCAAAGTTCACCACCTGATATTATTAATTTAACACAAGAAGAAGTACACCTGAGTCTGATTAAATTAAACACTGACAAATCCCCCTGGCCAGATGGCATTCATCCATGAATATCGAGGGAATTTAGCGCCATAATCGACAGACCACTGTATCTTATCTTTTTAGACTTACTTGTAACAGGGTTGGTGCCTCGGGATTGGAGGATTGCTGATGTGGTAACGATATTTAAGAAAGGTAAGAAGGTGGATCCAGGCAACTTCCGTCCAGTAAGTCTGACATCAGTAGTATGCAAAATTTTTGAGGGCATTTTAAGTGATGACATGCAAAAATATATTGCAGAAAATAATATAACAACTGACAGACAGCATGGATTCATGAAAGATAAGTCATGTCTAACCAACCTGTTGGGGTTCTATGAGGGGGTAACTGCAAATCTGGATATTGGTAATGCACCTGATGTGATTTATTTGGACTTTGCAAAGGCATTTCATACTGTACCACATAATAGCCTCATACTAAAGCTCCATAAGCAAGGACTAGGGAAAACTATATCCAACTGGGTAAGTAATTGGCTAAAAGATAGGAAGCAAAGAGTAGTCATAAATGGTACATTCTCTAAATGGGCTATAGTCAGCAGTGGGGTGCCGCCGGGATCTGTGCTAGGACCAATTCTTTTTAATCTCTTTATTAATGAGCTTGTGGATCTTGTGGATGGGATAGATAGTAAAGTGTCAATCTTTGCTGATGACACCAAACTATGTAGGATATTAAAAACTGAAAAAGGATGGGTTTGAACCCTGGTGTACTATACATGTTTAAACTGTGCATTGATATTATAGTCTTACACCAGACCACAAATCATGAAGATTGGGAGAAAAATAAAAAAAACTATATTGTGAGTGTGTGTGTGTTATATATGTGTTATAATCTATTCATGAGGTATAAAATACATGAAAGTTCCATTTTCATTAAATAAATAAAGATAAATATTTAGCTAAATATATACAGTATATATATATATATATATATTATACATATATATATATATATACAGTATGTGCCCTCATCTGTGAGATCTAAAATAAAATGAAAAAAATACATCTATAAAAGTTTTATTTATTTTAAAATGTGTGACCGTTATGTGAATAAAGAAAACAAAAATAAAAGAAGGTGACCACAGTGATGATGAACTCCGCAGGCGTGAAAAACATGAATCAAGTTCAGAACATGGGATATTGCTGAAAGCACATCTGTTAGGGTTATTATCGTTTACATGAAAGATTGAAGGTTTACATGAAAGTTATTATTATACAGGATACTGTGTAAACTTTCAATCTTTCATGTAATCGATAATAACCCAGATGGATGGGCTTTCAACAATTTCCCATGTTCTGAACTTGATTCACCTTTTTCAAGCCTTCGCAGTTCATCATCACTGTTGTCACCTTCTTTTTTTCTTTATTCACATAACGCTCTGGCTGGCCAAAACCATCGGCAACATGTGGCCTGAAAAGACATATCACCTCCGGAGTGCAACACCACACACCCAGCCAGGGCCTTCATTTTTATGTAGTGTGAGGGGTTGTGTCAGATGATTACCTCACCCTTGACTACCACCTCGAGCCACGTTACACTCTCAGTGAACTCAGTGGAACCCACTGCCAGACATACACAATTGGGAGCCCTATAATTCTAAAATTGAAAGGTTCCCTTTCCCTGCTGAAGAAAAGCTTCCCCGCAGCATGATGCTGTCATCACCATGTTTGACGGTGGGAATGATGTTTTTAGTGGGATGTGCAATGTTAGCTTTCCACCACTCATAGCATTTTCATTCCATTTTTAGATGATTAATTGAACAGTTCTGCAGGAGATATTCAGTACTTGGGCTATTTACTTATATATTAACCCTGCTTTTCACTTCTCCACAACTTTATCCCAGAGTGTGTTGCTTGATTTTCATGATGATCTTGGATCCCTAATGTTCTCAAACAAATCTCTGAGGCCTTCACAGAACAACTTTTGATACACTGAGAGTAAATTACATATAGGTGTACTCAATTTACTAGCTAAGTGACTTCTGGAAGCAATTAGTCACTCAGAATTTTATTTAAGGGTCTCAGACTAGAGGGGGTAGCTGTGACCCTGAAGATCATGATCCAGGCCTTTTTTTTGGTCCCCGGTCACACATGATTGCCGTTCTACACTGGTGATCACGTGAATAACGTATAATGGCGATCATGTAAAAGTGAAGGCAGCGTCGGTAAAAAAAGTAATTTCTCTCCCATCTGACACGATCAAGCATGTCAGATGGAAGAGAAATGTCCTCCCCCTGCCCCCCCCCAGTATGGCCAATATCCCCCCTCCAGTCCTCCTCTTCTAAAATGGCAAGCGCATGAGTTGTGCACCCTCCACAATCATCCTCCTTTGATTTCTCTCCCGTCTGAGCAGTCAGATCGGAGAGAAAAGTCCTTACCAGGTATCCCTAGATCACCCACTGTCCTCCCTAGTCCCCCTCTGGTACCTTCATTAGCGCTGAGTCGCCAGCGGCCCCTCCTCTTCCTCTTTTGAAAAAAATGTCAGGCTCATGCACAGAGAGCTCTCAGCCGGATCTCTGCGAGCAGTGAGACTGTGACGTCAGTGCAATGATGTCACTGAAGTTACTGCACCTCAGTGTGAGGTTACTGCACCCTGGTGTGACATGGGGAGTGTTCTTGCAGTAATCTCACTGAGGTAACTGCAGGCATACTCCTCATATGGAGTGCCTACACTTCCAGGACATGTGGTATGCTTTCTATGAGCGTGGCCCCCATATCCTGGAAGACCGTTGTCATGGAACCTCCACAATGGATCAATGGATTATGGTGGACTAGATTGGGATTTTTTTCTTGAAATTTTTTTGTCCAATTTAGGGAATTTGTTGGGGAGTGGTTTTTCAAATAATTTATTTTTTGGCTTTTTTATTTTTTTTTTATTACTGACTGGGTTATTAATGTCAGGTGTCTGATAGATGCCTCAACATTAGTGATGGGTAATCCTGAACTGTAAAGTTTGAGGATTGCACTGAACACATAGTGATCATGTACATGATCCCGATCACGAGCTTTCCTGGGAAACCCGTGTTACAGCTCAGGTCCAGTTCGGGTCCAGTGGCTGTAAAAAAAACAAAACACATCATTAAAAAACATTATGATTATGTGATGCCGTGGCCTATCAGGTCGTCACAGCGTATTGCACAATTTTCCTTTCCGTGCAGTATCCATCTCTTCCTTGGTTCCAGGTGCCACCCAATAATGTTGCTAAGACCAGCATGCAAATTCCACACACAAAAACCAGGGGGCAGGTCCAGTGAGGAAAGGGCCGCCCACCGAAGGGTTAAGCAGACTGGGTGGGAGGTGACTAGTCAGTCATCGGCAGGGAAGCAAGGAGAGTGGTGCCTCTCATGTAGCTCTCAGGAGGAGAGCAGACTGGGGAGTTGGAGCTCCCAGAACAGTGTGAGAGAGCAGCCCTCAGAGAGTGAGGGACTGAGGGGTAGAAGCTCCTGGAGGGTCGGAATAGACTGGAACACACCAAGCAACATCATAGGAAACGGTCACCAGGACGTGCTCCCCTCAGCGGCAGCGGTACTGCAGGACGTTTGGTTTAATCACAGTCTGTGTGTTCACTGACCTTCCAAATCAGCACAGCCTCATCCAGCACCACAACTACCATCTGTGAGTTTCTCTGCTCCCTGTCTCCCAGGCCTACAGCCCGCGGCTCCCCCTACTATCACAGAGCCCCGGGGCATTCCCCCCTACCCACAGAGGGGTTAAACACCTGGCTGCCATTCCATCGCCACCGGGAGCTTCCAACAGCAGCGGTGGTATTCCACCTTACCACACACCGTGGGTGGCGTCACAAACTTTAAACATACAGCCCCATGTAAATTCTCCCCCTTTTATTTGAGTGGCCGCATGACACTGACCCCCGGGTCCGGAGACCCCTCGAGCCACCGCGGATCCGGATCCGAGCTGCCCGACTGCTGACATGGGGGCGGCACAATTATACTTACAGGTCCCACGACGCGTCCTGCAGACTCTATGTCCCGGCCACTTCTGCTTCCGCGTCCGATTATTGCTGTGTCCCCCGGTAAGCATCACTGAATAAAGGCTCTTCCATGATGCCATAGCCATGTGACCATTCTGGTGTGAATGTTGTACAGACATTGGCTTACAGACTGGTCACATGGCTATGAGCAGTGGCGTACCATCAATAGAGGCAGGCCACGCCACTGCTATGGGGCCCGTGACCTGAAAGGGGCCCTGTGATGGCTGCCTGCTGTGTCTGCGATTTCACTTTCCTCATTCCCAGCACGGGCCACCCGGTCACCAAGCAGCTGATTAAGGCCACAGGGGGCCCGAACTATTTGTATAGCTGTACTCCATCGCAACAAAGAGGAACAGACACGCCCACACTGCACACCACGCAGCTCTCTGATGAAGAGGAGGGAGTGGACAGACAGCATCTTCTTCCAATCAGAGAGGTGTAAAAGATGCCAGGAGGAGAACAGCCAATCAGGAGAGGCGGTGGAGCTTGTTCAGTACAGCGCGGGAGATTAAAAATATGGAGCTAAGCAGGGCAGAAGGAGCAAAAGACCTGAGCATTGCAAGCATAGAAAAGAGGGAGATTGAACAGAGAAAACGAGGAGAAGCGAGAACAGAAGGAATAGAAAGAAAAAGCAAAGCACAGGATATGAGCACAGCCAGGACGACTGACAGGAAGTGCATGCAACAGGAAGGCTGGAGGCTGCCACTATCATGATCTCTCACATCGTAGGAGCAGGTTAGTATAATAATGTGCAAATGTCTGCTTGTAACACTATAGAGAGAAAGTGTTCTGTCTCATCCCTGTGTGTTAACCCTGTACTGTGACATCACTGTGTGTATGTTAACCCTGGAATGTGACATCACTGTGTGTATGTTAACCCTGTACTGTGACATCACTGTGTGTGTTAACCCTGTACTGTGACATCACTGCTGTGTGTGTTAACCCTGTACTGTGACATCACTGTGAGTGTTAACCCTGTACTGTGACATCACTGTGTATTATCCCTGTACTGTGACATCACTGTGTGTATTATCCCTGTGCTGTGACATCACTGTGTGTATTATCCCTGTGCTGTGCAGTGATTTATTATGGTACCTAAGGCAAAAAAAGAATGTCATAATTATTACTATTATATGGGAGAGACATCTGAAAATTTATAGTGTGTGTGTGTGTGTGTGTGTGTGCGTGTGTGGTGAGGGGCATGAAGGAGGATATCGCCACTGTAGGCCAAGTTCACATACTGCAGATTTTTTGGGGATTTGCGGTGTGAACCCACTGGTCTTTGTGCAGTGGCCTTTGCTCAGTAACAGGATGGTGGTTATATTTAGACTCCATGTGCTGATGATATTTGGTCATGGTGATGGTGTAGCGGCATTATTTTGCAATGTATAGTAGTATTGGTCTTGGTATGATGGGTTCTGTTCAGTAACACTATATAATATGTGTTATTTGGTAATTGACTGTATGACTATTTTGTCGCAGCATTACTCAGCAACCTTCAGGCTTTGCGCTGCCTACTGACCGCCAGGCCCTGTGCTGCCAGCGACCGTCAGGCCCTGCACTGCTCAGTGCATCGTACACAGTCTCAAGACAGGAGCATGGGCACACATCACTGCCTAGACTGGTGCGCTGCAGACGAAGCTGCGCCCAGTAATAGTCTACTTACTGGAGTGGTAGATGTATAGCCTGGTTAGGATAAAGATCAATTCATAATGCGTATATGCGCCCCCAGTAACTTTTATGCTCCCCCCACTGGCTTCCCAGTAACTTGTATGCCCCCCCAGTAACATATCGGCTGTTTATTAGATTATTTTTTTGTATTTTTTTTTTTTACTTCGGGGGGGGCATTCAGACTTTTGCTATGGGGCCCCATGATTTCTATGTACGCCCCTGGCTGTGACACCATCGAAGGTCCTGTTAACTGAACTTTGACACATCGGCATCACACGGTACGGCTGCACACTCTCCTGGCAGGAGCGGTCGGCTGCATGTATTTCCATGCAGCTGAGGTGCTCGTGTCCGGAGAGTGTCAGTCCGTGCAGGGTGATGCCGATGTGAGACTGCACGAGTCATACGCAAGTGGAACTACGGCCTCAGTGTCACCCTGCTCCTTACTCTGTATGTACAGAGTGATGAAGCAGAGCTGACATTGCTCTACCTGTGGACTACGTTGGACTAAGCATTTTTTATAATAAAGATGGAGTCTCAAAATGTTTTTTTTTGTTTTATTTCTAATAAAAAAAAATTCTCTGTCTTTATTTTTATTGTTTACTAGAAATTCATGGTGGCCATTTCTAATTTGGTATGGCATTATAAATTTTGGGCTTAGTACCAACTGAGAATACAAAGCTAGTATTAACCCCTTTACTACCGAGCGTGCTACTACCATCAGGGCCGCTAGACGAGCCGGGTGAAGTGCCTGGATATGGCACTAAGAAACAATGCGCCATTTCAAGGGGTGGCTATAGGCTGCGGTTTCTAGCCTGGGGGGCCCAGAACGCTTGGGTCTTACCATGCTGAGAATCCCAGCCCGTACGCTTTATCTGCGCTGAGAATCAAAAATACTGCGGAGCGCTGCATCATTTTTGATAATTAGTTATTTATTTTTATACAATTATATATCATGTACATATATATATATATATATATATATATATATATATATATATACAGCTCTGGCAAAAATTAAGCGACCACTGCAAAATTTACAGTTTTTCTAATTTTTCTCTTTATACGTATATTTTTGAGTAAATGTAAATTGTTATTTTATTCTATAAACAACTATTTTCAGAAAATAAATACAATTTTTTTTCTTGGAAATTCAGAGATCAGTTGTCAGTGGTTTATAGAGTAAAAGAAGAATTTACAGTTTACTCAAAAATGAAGTCCCCCACAGAAGTTCTGTCGCTTATCCATGTTATGTAAATAAAAGCTTATAACCTGACTTTAAATTCATCCATTGGTTTCATAAATTACTCTTTTGAAAGCTGAAACCCTCCCAAATTTGGTTTAGGTTATGAAAATAAAGTTGCTGCAAAGCTGAAATATTGATCATTTAATGAACACAGAAAGGTCAGATTTTGGCAAGATAAAAGTTTTGTCACCCACAGAAAGTAATGTGAAATTCAAACAAATAACTTCTAATACAAAGATATGTTGCATAACATTGGTGAATGAAGTGGTGGTGCTATTAGAGCCATATTTAATATTTTGTGTGACTTCCATGAGCTTGAAGGACTGCATCCATGCGGTTATGAAAATAAAGTCTTTTTCAGGCAAAGACTAAGGACAAGTGAGTCCGAAACATGTCTGCTAACCAGGTGCCCGACGGCGCTTATGCTGCACACTGAATGCTGTGTTTTATATATTTTTCTAAATAAATTCAAGCTTTTAAGGATTTTGGTTGCTGGAAGCTTTTCATGTTTTGTACATATCGAAGTGGTGAGCTGAGCACGTCCAGGACTCCGGGCAACCATCCTCTAAATTGGTGAGCGAAAAAAAGTTTTTTTCAGTTTCTGATAGTGTATTAGGAGGTATGTAGGCAGGGATTCTAGTCTTTCAGACTTTGCTGCTGCTATGTACAAAATCTATTCTATTCTATAATAATACTGATCTCTCGTATCTGCATTTAGTGTAGGGCAAACGGCTGTAGAAGGGCTAGTGTATTAGAGGTATTTAGAGAGGGATTCTAACCTTGCAGACCTTGCTGCTACTATATAAAAAAATCTTTTGTATTCTATAATAATACCACTCTTATCTGCATTTAGTATTGGGCAAGCAGGGATACCCTCATAATAATTATGAGGGAGGACTGTCCGATAGCCCTCTAAAAATTATGGGGCCGCCTAATGGCCCTTCAAAATGTTTTAGTGAAGGTTGTCTGATGGCCTCCAAAATTTAGGAAAGAGGGATGCGTGATGGCCCTCAAGATATTATGAGTGAGAGCCTTTGCAAATTTGTTGCAAGGGCTTCATGATGAGCCTATTTATATGCAGGAGGAGGTGGAGGACAAGAAAAATAGTAAGCCATATATCTTTTTTGGGTGGGAAGGATTGCATAGCAATACAGCAAAAAAAAAAAAAAAGGGAACACCTTGCCCTGGGAATTTGCTATGTTTGTGTTCTCTGGGTAACAATTATTTGTTTTTTCCCTGTCATGCATTTGGATTCAAACCCCTTAGTTTGTGGTGAGCTTCTCTGTCCGCCGGACCACAGTAGAATCACCTTTTCTTGAGTGTTTAGTTTCAGTTATCCATGCTTTGGTTGTATTAGGGTAACAAGTGTATTCATTTACTCAGTTGTCTGCCCAATCACCTTTTGGGTGTGGCTTTAAATATATTCCTTCTGGTGGTGCAGCACCCTGAGATAACAGGTGCCGCAGAGGACTGCATTGCCCCGGGGTTCCTGGAAGACTAATGCTGGCAACCGCACTACATACATTTAAATTGCCCGCTTCCCAGGCTAAGCAACAGGTTAGCAACGGGTTTAGAGGGGTAGCTGCCCAATGGCTGGGACCTGCCCAATCCGGTAGCCAGAAGTCAAGAGAGGGGAGTGGTCAGTGAGAGTGGTCAGTTTGTCAGTTAGTTAGAGTGAGGGTAAAGAGAGTGATGGTTGGAGAAGTCAGTCGGTGAGTGTGGGGTCTGGAGAAGACCCCGGTGAACTAAAAAGGTAGAACAGTCGCCGGAGGGGAATACTGAACCAGCACCCCTGGGATTGAGCACGGTGGGGTGCAGGACCCTAGTTCGTGCAGAAGCTTCAGGCCCACCAGATAATCCTGAAGGTGATCGGGGACTATCAAGGTCCATCACCACCAGAGAGTACGGGGCGCAGTAGCGAAGTGAGAACCTGGGAATGGGACATGGAGATCCAGCCCATTAAAATGTTCAAGCTGCCCGCCATACGTACTCGCAGAGAAGAGAGACAGAAAGACCAGGGAGGGACCCTAACACGTTCCAGGCCACGGGGACCCCCATATTTAACAAGGTGAAAGGAGGAGGAGTTCACTTGGTCACCACACCAGCAAAGGGACCAAAGGCACCCGGGACCCCGTAACCAGCAAGAAGCGGGTTGCTGAACCAGGCAACTGTGAGTAAAAACAAAGTTAAACCGCAGTACCCGTGTTGTCTGAGTCCTTTCTACATCTTCTGCGCAAACAACTACTCTCCTCATCATCCACCCCTGGGGCCTAACCTTACTTGCAGAGGGTTCAACATCTATGCTGCACCACACCAACAGCCCCAGCAGAGGACATTAAGCAGAAGCTGCTTTCCCCTAAATGGTTGCGTACCGCAAGTGGCATCACAGACATTTTGTACATATTCCCTTGTAAAGATCTCTTCTTTTTTCAAGCTACCCCCGGGGTCACGGAACCGGGCACCGTCCACCTGAGTGACATTGCCCCCCTGTATCCAACGCCCGGAACCGAGTACCCTAGGTCCTGGGGAGCGTCACTGGTATTTACTGCTGATGATAGTCTCATTTTGAAGTCCAGCCATATTTCTGTTAGTTTCTACCAGTCAGTGGAATACCAGCCAGGATATTTCTCTATGCTGCTTTTGTTCTATAATCTGCATCTAACTGTCTTATTTTGGTTGTCAGTAAGTAGTGGCATATTCATTAGCAATATTCACCTTCTTTACATATGAAGGATGGTACAGACGCTAGGACGTGAGAGCTCCACACTCCTTAACCAAAGAGAGTTAGTGTGTGTATAGGTCTTCGAGTGGGGTGTGTGACACTTGCTTTTTTCTTTGGATTGTGTCCATCACCCCGCAGCTGGTCCCCTTAATAGACACAGAGGGCATACACATATTCCTTTTCACTGTTATGACAGACATAGCCTCACTCCTACTGTTCTGCTGCTGTTTTCTCTGGGGTACTATTTCTTGGCCTATCTCTCTATTTTGAACTAGTCCGCAAGCTGCCGGGCACCTGTGCCCGTTCCCCCATTCTTATTCTCACCGCTGTCTGCTTCTGGGCCTTGACGGCTGAATGTTTGCTTGATGCTATTACTGTACAGATATAGAGTTTTGATATGCTATTTTGCTCTGCTTTCCTGCTATTTTTTTTTCAATACTGCTTCTCTCCGCTTTTCGTGTAAAGTGTGTAAGGATTTATAGAACTGATAGAAGTTAGGATGTTTGAAACATTATAGGATAGACCTCCCAGAAAGGGAAGAATGTTTAACCTGTTGATATGTATAAAAAAATTTGCAGTATACTCTGTATTTTGTTTTGCAGCCCCGGAGTGATGCGATTGCTTCAGGCGCCACAGGGTATTGCATCTCATTTAGGGTGCAATGCTTATCTCAGGTGATGAACGAGTTAACCATTGGTGTCTTTTCACTTACATAACATCCAGCCAGTGAGTCAGCCAGTTACACAACTCAAAAAGCCTGGGAAATTCACGGTTGCTGGGACAACCATTAGTGAGTTATCAGAAAGGTGGGGGCTGCACTAAGGGAGTAGGAACACACAAACAGTTTCAATTCAGAATAGTCTGAAACTCTGAACAACACGGTCGCAGGAGAGAGTGCTTGAGACCTTCTCTTGCTAGAACTGGGAAGACTAGAAAAGAGCGAGAGGCAACCGGTGGAGCTAGTGAGACAGTGGTGAACATGGTAGCTGGAGGTCGAGCCTAACCGTTCCCACAGTGCCAGCGCAGGCAGGGTTCAGAGCCCTGGGGTGGGACATTTTTCACGTTGGACCCATCGCCCACCACCCATTTTCCTGGAGCACAGTGACACATAGGGTCCGGGGTCAAGATCACGATCAGGCCCCATGGCGGATCCACGCCATCTGCATACGGGACGGGACCCTTTATAAGAACACCGGGGTCCCTAAGTTGCTTCAAGCCATGGTAATCCACAAGTAAGCACAGAGGAGGAAGGTCTCACACTCCACAGACACCGGTGATTGCTTCTGATTTACTCGGGACTGGCTGGAGCCCATCGCGGCAGAGAGGGGCACCACCGAGGCATCTTATGAACTGTGAGTAAAGAGAACTTTGAACTGCAGCCCCGGTGTCGTCCTCGTCATTGCCGTCGCCCCGCGCTTCGGCACCACCAACCGCCCCCACCGCCCCATTTCACCGGGGCCTGCTCCACCTGTGGGGAGCGATACCATCTTGGCTGCTATTACCATCCTCCCCAGAGGACAGGAACAGCTGCAGCGGCTAATATCTGGCCGAGTACCGCAGGTGGCGCTGTGACAAACATCATCCCATCTCCATTTCCCCCTTTTATTGTGGGCACGAAGCCGGGCAAGGCCACCCGTGACATCTCGGACCCGACATCACCGGCCTGGCGACTAGTAAGGTTAACCCCCTGCCCCCTGGGTGCCACACATCCAATCTACACCTCCTGGCAAAAACGCATCACTATTGCATGATACAGCCTGCGGTTTTGATGCGTTTTTTTGCCAGGAGGTGTAGCTTAGGCACATGAATATGGTTAAAAATTTCATCACCAAATTTGAATCTCTTGGTCCAAAAATACAAAAAAGGTTTTGACATAGTTTTGGTGCAGTATTCTGCCAGGAGGTACAAATTTGATGATGAAATGTCTGCACCATATTTCATCACGAAATTTGCACCTCCAGGCAGAAAATTAAAACTTTTTTTGTAATTTTGGGCCAAGATATGCAAATTTGGTGATGAAATTTTTTCACCATATTCATGCACCCAGTCTACACCTCCTGGCAAACAAGGCATCAAAATTGCATGTGGTATGATGCGGTGTAAAAATGTAATCACCAAATTTGTATCTCTTGGCCCAAAAATACAAAAAAACGCATTAAAACCGCATGATGCAGGTCTGTGACTTTACTTAGGTCACCTGAGGTCAGGTAACCTACGATTACAGGTGGAGGACCGTGGGAACCTCCAGCTGTGACTGGAAATAACCTGAGTGACATCACCACTCATTGAGCAGCTCATTCTTTGCCTGAAGCTCACAGCGGGTGGTCATTGTTCTATGACTGGGTGTTTTTTTGTCTTTTATTTCAAATAAAATATTTTTTTGGTGTTTGTGTTTATTTCTTTTCACTTACAGATTAGTAATGGGGTAGGTCTTATAGACGTTTTGCATTACTAATCTAGGGCTTAGTGGCAGCTGTGAGCTAAAAATAGTGATGGTTGGACCCGGACTGTAAGAATCTCGACCCGTGCGGGTTCAAAGGTATCCAAGTGCCGGGCTCGGTCCCGGAATTCTCAGGGAATTCCGGGTATTGATCCGGATCCACCACTCAGGTAATACTTGTGTAGTACTAGGGGCTGCCCATTACATTCATTACACATGCACTGCTTTCCCCGCCCACCAGTGTCTGTGATTGTTTGCTGTCAGACACGCCCCCAGCCTATGTGACAGCGTATGTGTATGTGCCATTAAAGTACAGTAAAAATAATCAATAATAAAAAAAGTGTGCGGTCCCCCCCTTAATTTTGATACTCAGCCATGATAAAGCCCTACAGCTGGGGGCTGGTATTCTCAGACTAGGAGGACCCCCATTCTAAAAATAGCAACCTGCAGCCGCCCGAGATTACTGATTCCATTAGCAGTGACAATCCCAGCACTTTACCCAGGTCTTTTTTGTAAAATGTGTCATCTGGGCTGTAATTCCACAAAACAATATGAATTTCTCTACAACATTCCTGTTATGTGGTATTTTTTTAAACACTTTTGGCTGTCTGGTCTTATTTTCCAAATGCAGTATATTCTATTAATAGGGTTATTTTCACTCATTTTCGCAAAGACTTTTGAATAAATAAAAGGGGTGCATAAAAAACACCACGAAGGAATGAAAAAATACATGAAAAAAAGTCTGCAAAATAACTCTGCATGATGTCAAGCGTAGAGATAAATGGAATACTAAAATGAAGATTTAATTTTTTGTTTGGCTCTAGGAAAACGACAGCTCTTACCCTATTAAGTTGTACAAGTGCACAGTTTAATAAACATTTTTGCTTCGCTCCTGCTGCCAAATTTATGCAATAATAGAACATCTCTATTCTTGGAGACAGTCATATTTCATGCAGTTATTTGGCATCTTCTTTAGATTTCAACACATTTGTGCACTATAACAAGGCATAGATAAATGAGTTTAAACATAGATTATATCACACCTAAAATATAAGAAACTGATATATAAAGATTGATAAAAAACAATCCTGTTCTCTAAAAGTCTTTGTGGGGTAGTTTGTTAAAAAAAAAAATGGTGCAGATTGGCAATGATTACAAAAATAACAAAAAGTTGTGACAAAAATTACTGATGTAGAGATCCTGCTAGGACAACATCACCAATAAATAGAAGGATGAAAATATCTGGAGTGGTGTTGGAGTGTAATAAGCATAATTTCTTCATATTCAGTTGAAAAGACGACATCTGCCTTGTATGCCATATATATAGAGGATGGATTAGACATTTTCTGAGCTCTCGGTTGATAGAGTCTGCTGACTGCTGCTCATCCAGGCGAATAACGAGAAGGATTTAGTGAGGTGGAGTCTGATCAGGAGGGAAATGAAGCATGGTCCTGAAAGAGGTTACTGTATTGATTGGAAGATCTCAAGATGAAAGAAGGAAGCATGTGAGGGAGCAGTTGAGTTACATTAGGTGAGAATATGTGAGAAGTGAAAAGCACTTGGAAATTGACCTGGTTTTAAAGAAGGAAAAAAGAAAAGACAGATATGGACTGACAGAAACAATATAAAAGGAAAAGACAGGCCAGCCATGTAACCACCCTCCCCCCCAGGCTTGGACTGGCCCATAAGAGAACAGACCCCTGTGAAGGAGTCACCCCCCGAAACCTGTACAGGAGCAGCGATGAAAATACTTGTTTCACTAGTTGCCTCCCAGAACCACAATGACCCTCCTCTGCCATACTATCAGGTCCTAGAAAAGCCCAGGTGTCATTGACATACGTTTTTTTGAAAACAATTGTGTATTTTGA
Organism: Anomaloglossus baeobatrachus; assembly: GCF_048569485.1. Classification (NCBI taxonomy): domain Eukaryota; kingdom Metazoa; phylum Chordata; class Amphibia; order Anura; family Aromobatidae; genus Anomaloglossus; species Anomaloglossus baeobatrachus. The sequence goes on from NC_134356.1 coordinate 455,779,283, forward strand.
TGAATCAAGAAGAAAATAATTTACATTATATACATCCAAAAATAAGATAGCTTCATCTGTGAAGCTCTGATTTTAAACTAACTAGCCTGTGTCCTGAAAAATGGGATTGAATGGGCATAAAGAGGATTGAATAGATGTTGAATAGTTGATGTGCTATGACCAGACCCAAAAATTTATTAAAACACCTCAAAACGGCTCATATTCCAAAATAAGTTCAGTTGCTACACCAGGCCTTTAAATTGGTTCAGACTCAAGACCAGAATACAAAATAAAATAGACACAGGAGCCTCAAATTAGACATTATGACTCAGGTTTAGGTTTTCTTATCAGTGGCAGAACTTCCATCATAGTGTAGCACTGTCATCCATGTACCACTCATCCTCCTCCCTATAGGCATGTCCACTCACTCACCACCGCGGCCAGCCCGCCCCATGGTGCATAGCTTCCTTGCCGTCTTCCAGGTAGGTGTTTCCTGTTTCTCTTCCATTGAACCTGTAAACGCCCCATACGCCCTCCGGGAGTGCTCCAAGGGTGTGTACGCGCATTGCTGCCATTCTCTTAAAGGGCCAGCATGTCATTCCCTGGGAGTGCCTCTCAGCTTATCGTTGAGAGGCACAGAGTGCTTAAAGGCTTATTCCCATCTCCAAGATCCTATCCTAATATGTAGTAGGTGTAATAATAATAATATTACGAAATACCTCCAATTAGAAATGTAGCATTGTTCTCCTGAATCAATATGTTGCTTTTCTCATGTTCACTGCATTACAGGACCTTAGGTATCCATGGTTACAACTACATATATAGTCACCGTTAGTTACATACTTATGGTCATAACCATGGAGAACTAAGGTCCTGTAATGCCCTGCACATGAGGTAAATGACATAGTGATTTAAAAGAACTATACTACATTTCTAATTGGAGGTATTTGCTATTATTATTATACCTACTTCATATTTTAATAGGAACTTGAAGAAGGGAGAACCCCTTTAAGGCACTCTCCCAAAAGGGGAGGTGCTTGATCAACGTTATTACTTAGTGGTTTGTTTCATAGCAAGCTAGTTGTCAGGACCCCTTGCCTGATGTGCATCCCCGTTACAGTGTTCAGTGTCCTTGCCGGTCTCCTAGTCCCAATGGTATTCCAGTGTCCGTCCACCCTGGCGGTGTTTCCCGCCTTAGCTACTCTGGTAGTCCCAGCTTTACCAGTGACTGTGTCCATCCACTAAGACTGTGTGTTTTGCCTCAGCTACTCCGGTGGTCCCAGCTTTACCAGTGACTGTGTACATCCACTCCGGCCATGCTATCTGCCTCAGCTACTCTGGTGGTCCCAACTTTACCGGTGATTATGTCCATCCACCCTGGCTGGGCCATCTGTCTCAGCTACCTCAGTGGTCATCCCAGCTTTACTAGTGACTGTGTCTGTCCACCTCAGCTGTGCCATTTGCTTCAGCTAGACTGGTGGTCCTTGCCACACTGGACTCTGCCCCGTTTATGCTGTGTCCGTCTCTGCCCTGGGGTTCAGCTGCCATAGTCCCAGTCACTGCCCTGGAAGTGGCACCTGGTGTCTGTCTCGCAGCAGGCACTTACTCAAGCTCCTCCCACTAAAGAGTAAGCCTGGGGTTCCCCTGTGATATAGTGAGTTCACTCCTACTCGCTGCTTTACCATCTGCAGTGGCGAGTGTTACACATAGCATGGCAGTGTCTCAGCTACCCCGGTGGTCCCAACTTTACTAGTGACTGTGTCCATCCACCTCAGCCGTGCCATCTGCCTCAGCTACACCGGTGGTCCTTGCCACACTAGACTTTGACCCGTTTGTGCTGTGTCCTTCTCTGCCCTGGGGTTCAGCTGCCACAGTCACGGTCACTGCCGTGGGAGTGGCACTTAGCGTCTGCCTCGCAGCGGGCACTTAGTCTATTATTCAGTTATGAAGTCTGGATCAAAATCCCATTGAACACCTGTGGAGAGATCTTAAAATTGCTGTGAGCGGAAGGTACCCATCAAATATGAGAGACCTGTAGCAGTTTGCAAACGAAGGGTGGTCCAACATTCCATAAGAAGCTTGTTGATGATTATAGGAACCGATTGATTGCAGTTATTTATTCCAAAGGGTATGCAACCCCATATTAAATTGCGACTGCCAACAATTTTGTACATCCCATTTTTGGGTTTTGTGTGAAATTATGTCCAATTCAACGTTATTTCTCTGTTTTTTTTTTTCCTATCCCAATACACACAAAGGAAATAAACAAGTGCGTATGACCAAATGTGTAATAAGTTTCTGTGAGAAATACTTCTTTTTTTTCATTTCTCCAACTCAATTAGTAGCAATAGTAGGGAGTAGCAATTAACCTGTGGAGGATAGTGAATTCATGGACTGTCCCCAAGAAACTCAGAGATCAGGGGCACTAGCGCAGCGAGGGGGATAGGGCTTTCCAACCCACGCAGCCCACAGAAATCCCAAGTATGAGCCCTTGAGAGCGCAGCTCCACTAACAACAAGTAGGGAGCGAGGCCTGGGCAGCTTTACACCAACGGGCCACCATTCTAATTTGTGCACGGAGGCAGGCTCCGGACCACCCGGCAGTACTATAGGGGACAGATACCGGACGGGCTCCCCCAAGAGGGCAGCGGCATCCAGAGACTTGGTTTACCTTGTTGTCAGAGTCTGCTTTGCAGTCGCATCATCACAATACTGCCTGAGTGAGTACAAGGTCCTCCCCTGCTTCCAACCAGGGCTGCGCTCCCCTGCAACCAGCATCCCACCATACAGAGTCCCGGGGTGTCCCCTACCCCAGGGAACGTCATCTGGCTGCCCCGCTCCATCTCCCCCAGGTACTCCCATCGGCAGTGGCGGTACGCCCCTTACTGTGAACCACAGATGGCGTCACAAACTCTTAGGCGGGCTTTGCACACTACGACATCGCAGGTGCGATGTCGGTGGGGTCAAATCGAACGTGACGCACATCCGGCGTCACTTGCGATGTCGTAGTGTGTAAATCCTAGATGATACGATGAACGAGCGCAAAATCGTCGTCATCGTATCATCGCTGCAGCCTCCGACATTTCCATAATGCCGGGGGAGCGACAGGTACGATGTAGTTCCTCGTTCCTGCGGCCGCACACATCGCTGTGTGTGAAGCCGCAGGAGCGAGGAACTTCACCTTACCTGCCTCCCGGCTGCAATGAGAAGGACGGAGGTGGGCGGGATGTTTACATCCTGCTCATCTCCGCCCCTCCACTTCAATTGGCCGCCTGCCGTGTGACGTCACTGTGACGCCGCACGACCCGCCCCCTAAGGAAGGAGGCGGGTCGCCGGCCAGAGGGACGTCGCACGGCAGGTATGTGCGTGTAAAGCTGCCGTAGCGATAATAATCGCTACGGCAGCTTTCACTATATATCGAACGTGCGACGGGGGCGGGACTATCGCTGCAGCATCGGTAACACATTGTTACCGATGTTGCAACGTGCAAAGCCCGCCTTATTCCCCTGTAAATAGCCCCCTTTACATTTGAGTGGCCGCAAGCCACCAGGTCCAAAGACCCTCGAGCCACAGCAATCCCAGATCCGAGCGGTTCGACCGCTGCACTGGTGGCACAGATCTCCTTCTCTACTCCCCTCTCATCATCTCTTCCCACCATCGCATCCAAGATTTCTCCTGTGCCTCCCCTATACTCTAGAATGCTCTGCCACAACATATCAGACTCCCGCCTAACTTGACAAGCTTGAAAGGGAACCTGAAGACTCACCTCTTCCGACAATCCTACAACCTGCAGTAACCCTCTTATGCGGGCTTTACACGAGACGACCAATCGTGCGATGCATCGTCGGGGTCACGGTTTTCGTGACGCACATCCGGCATCGTACACGATGTCGTCTTGTGTAACACCTCCTAGCGACGCAGGATCACTCACAGATCGTGAGTCGTGTACTCGTCACTAGGTTTCATAAAATTGTTTAATTAAAATGGCGCCGGTTGTTCATCATTTCCGTGGCATCACAAGTTTGCTCCGTGTGACACCACGGGAATGATGAACACAGCTTACCTGCGTCCCGTGGCACCCGCCAGCTATGTGGAAGGAAGGAGGTGGGTGAGATGTTTAAATCCCACTCATCTCCGCCCCTCCGCTTCTATTGTCCGGCTGCCATGTGACGTCCCTCCCACTTCAAGAAGTGGATGTTCGTCGCCCACAGCGAGGTCGTCCGGAAGGTACGTGTGACGGGGATTAAACGAGTTTGTGCGCCACGGGCAGCGATTTGCCCGTGACTCAAAAATGACGGGGGCGGGTACGATCGCTCGTGCTATCGCACGATAGATTGAATCGTGTAAAGCAGGCTTAAGTCTGATATAGCGCCGCACGACCAGCTCTATCATCACCTACTGTATCCTCACCCATCCCTTGTAGACTGTGAGCCCTCACGGGCAGGGACCTCTCTCCTCCTATACCTGTCTGTGCCTTGTATTGTTTCTGATTATTGTACTTGTCCCTATTATGTATACCCCTTTCACATGTAAAGCACCATGGAATAAATGGCGCTTTAATAATAAATAATAATAATAATAATTTTCTTGAACAATTTCAAGGGTGCCAACACTTTCTGTCATGCCTGTATATATACTTAGAATTTAAAATATAATATTATAAAATATATATAAAATACTTAAAATAAAAGTTACATTTTAATTATAATAACCAATTTTATGTATTTTTTTTAGCTGGACAACCCCTTCAACACAACAACAAAAGGATGAAATCTGGAATTGGTTGAGGAGAGCATAAGAAAATACAATTTTACTTGGAAAAGAAAAATACAATTTCTATTGGAATAAACTTTAATCAGATTGTAAAATCGACACAACGTGAATTTAAACATGACTGAAATAATGTCCCTTTTTGTTTCACTTGGGGACTTGAACACCAGTTGATTGCTTATGTAATCGTAAAACTTTATATTGCAAAGCATTCTTCACTGAAACAACTGCTGGCCAGAGAGGGGTTTCTGGCCATGTCACTAGTGGGTGTTATTACCCTGATAATCAGTGAATGCCAATCCCATCACTACTAATAATTATGAGATTCCAAATGTGGCACATCACTCCCTCCATGTTTTGGTCTGGTTTTTCACCTACTTCTGTGTGCATATCAGTTCATCTTAATTCCCAAGATAGCTCCGTCTCTTTTCCTAACCATATACATTCAGGTCTACCATGTGCCATAGAACATCCTATGAAAGCAAAGGCAATTACGTCATTGGCACGGGGCTAGTATACCTTGAGTTTATAGAAAGATTGAACAGGTCTGTTTCTATAAATTTAATTCAATAGAACCACACTGTCTGATTTATATCTGTTTATCCATGCTTTTGGCTGGCTAGTTATTTTAAGTATAAGGGATGAGAGGGTCTGTGTTTTGTTTAACATTTCTTGATAACACTTGCCTTAAATAGTCATTGGAAGCATAGCTGGAAGTGGAAAGAGATCTGGGACGTGTTGGTGGCTTATAAGTGTGTGAATAACTGAGAACATATGGACAGACTCAAGAAGGCCGGCTTACTGGGTGCTGTTGATATTTGAAAAGACATTCGAATACAGCATTGTCATTCTGTACATAATGCATTTTATCTTGCATGGGGCAGAAAATTGCCTTATTGTTTAAATCTGGTTTTTATATTACAATTATTTATTAAAAAACTGTGGCAATGTTTTTTCTATAATATTACAGTTTTTATTAAAATACAAAATAAGTATTCTTGAAATTTTCACACTAAAGGCCACTTTACACGCAACGACATCGCTAACGAGATGTCGTTGGGGTCATGTAATTCGTGACGCACATTCGGCCTCGTTAGCGACGTTGTTGCGTGTGAAACGCTGGACCGACCGTTAACGATCTAAAATACCATATCGTTGATCGTTGACACGTCGTTCTAATCTCAAATATCGTTGCTGCTGCAGGTATGATGTTGTTGATCGTTCCAGTGGCAGCACACATCGCTATGTGTGACACCGCAGGAACAAGGAACATCACCGTCCCTGTGGCCGCCGGCAATGAGGAAGGAAGCAGGTGGGCGGGATGTTACGGCTGCTTATCTCCACCCCTCCGCTTCAATTGGCCGGCCGCTTAGTGACGCCGCTGTGACGCCACACGGACCGCCCCCTTAGAAAAGAGGCGGTTCGCCGGAAACAGCGACGGCGCTAGGCAGGTAAGTACGTGTGACGGCTGTTAGCGATGTTGTGCGCCACGGGCAGCGATTTGCCTGTGACGCACAACCGACGGGGGCGGGTGCTTTCACCAGCGTCATCGCTAGCTATGTCGCTGTGTGTAAAGTGCCCTTAAGGCTTTTTCCAGACTCATACATGGGATTGTAGACCCCATTTTAGAACTTAACTCTAAACAGCCATAATAAAGACTAAAGACAATGCTTTGGTGTGAGATGGCTGTAAGGCTTTATTGAGAGTTACCTACTGTATATATCCTAAAAATACTCTTTATTAATTGAAACACCTTAGACAACTCAATCAGTTTAGCCGAAGACTTGACTAAACAAAATAATTACAAAAAACACCCCAAAACATGGGTCCCTCCAATAAAACCAGATGATATAAAAAGATGAACTGAAAATACACAAAGGCGCGGGCGGGTGGGTGTGTCTCTTCCAGGTGATAAACAGCTTCTGAGGTGATCCAAACCCATGAGGGGGTATAACTAATTCACTTTGCTGCCAGAATAGTGTGACGCCCTGGCATAGCCAGGTTGTCACAGAAAGAGTTAATCCTCCTTGGTAATCTGATCTCACACCGGTGCAGCCAGACAAGCACAGCCCCCAGTGTGAAGGGAAAAGCAGAGGAGAGGGGAGGGGCTGGAGCAGACAGTGTGTGGAGAGGAGACAGGAGAGAGGTCTGGAGTTAGCTCCCAGGCTGGGAGTGAAGCGTTCTCCAAAAGGGCCGGGACAGGCCGTAGTGAGGAAGGGGCCAGAACAGGTAGCCGGAGCCGGGCGGTGGCCCCTCGGTACCTGGGTACCCGGATCACTACAGGGGAGAGGATTCCCCGTTCCCGGCTGAGGAGAAAGAGGAAGAGAGAGAGGAGAAAAAGGCACTTTGCTGCAGGGAAGGAAACAACAAGGGCTGCTGCACCGTGTGTGGGACACTAACACCCCCGTACCGAAGGCTGCGGACACCGGCAATTCCTAGTTACCAGTGACTCCGTGTGACTTTCTTGTGAGTACACCCGTGCCCTCGGGCACCGCACTGCAGCACTGCGCCCTGCTCCCTGCTTACCCCATCACCGGGCCCCGGGATCACCAACCCCTACCCACGGAGGGGCAACACAACACCTAGCTGCTCCGCTTCACCATCCCCGGGATCCCCGTATTGAGCAGCGGTGGTGCTACACATCACCACAACCGTGGGTGGCGTCACGGACAATATCCCAACACCCAAATACCCCTTTTACTGTGGAGCCTGGGATCACAGACCGGGTCACGCCACCGTGATACCCGCTGAAGTGACTCTGTGGCCCGGATCTGAGTACCCCTGGTCCCCGGGCGAAACATCTGGCGTCACGAACAGGATCGAACCCATCCAGTTACCTGGAGGAAGTGCGCCTTATTCTGGACTGTCAGCGGTGATCCGCTGCAAAAATCTTGAAAGTCGCCATCTTTGCCGCCATTTTGGGCGCGAAAATCTCCCGCCCAGCGCCTTCTTCCCCAAGCGGTGGGCGCGAAAAAGAGGCTCCGCCCCCTGAGAACGCGGGCGGAAGTGAAGCTTCCGGAGGACCGGAAGCGAAAGAGAAACTTTAAAGTTGCTGGAAGGACTGCTCCCGAGTACCAAGGGGGAGCAGTAGGAAGGAACCGCAGCTTATGTGACAAGGACTGTAAAGGCAGGGACGCCAGGACTCTGCCAACGTTTGGTTCCTGGAGAGGCCGCCGCAGCGATGCACCGACCCGTTACCCCTGTTACCGGTAGCGGAGCCCGCAGCGCTTGTTGGGGAGGACCCAGACCTGGGGTCCCCAGGCCTCACCTTTGTCACCACCCTGCCACCGGCCCCGGCAGTCCGCCCGGCCGCGACGGAGATGACGACGGCTCCGGCAGTCCGCCCGGCCGCAACGGCAGCAAAGTACTGGTCCCGTTGACCAATCTGGAGCCGTTCCTGGACTGGGGTCAAGGGGTGCTGCCTGGGTTTTAGGGGCAGCACCAAGGCTAGGTTGTTTGGGTGGGTGACTAAAGGACCCGTTACGTTAACATTATTAAAAGTGTTATTTGTTGTTGCAACGTTGGAGCAATGTGCATCCCGCTGTGGGAAGATTGAAAATGTTTAAAATGTTTTATTCTTTTCCAGTTTTAATAAATGTCGGTGCCTAGCCGGCCCGAGGACGGGCCGTGTTTTACCAAGGGGGTGTGTGACGCCCTGGCATAGCCAGGTTGTCACAGAAAGAGTTAATCCTCCTTGGTAATCTGATCTCACACCGGTGCAGCCAGACAAGCACAGCCCCCAGTGTGAAGGGAAAAGCAGAGGAGAGGGGAGGGGCTGGAGCAGACAGTGTGTGGAGAGGAGACAGGAGAGAGGTCTGGAGTTAGCTCCCAGGCTGGGAGTGAAGCGTTCTCCAAAAGGGCCGGGACAGGCCGTAGTGAGGAAGGGGCCAGAACAGGTAGCCGGAGCCGGGCGGTGGCCCCTCGGTACCTGGGTACCCGGATCACTACAGGGGAGAGGATTCCCCGTTCCCGGCTGAGGAGAAAGAGGAAGAGAGAGAGGAGAAAAAGGCACTTTGCTGCAGGGAAGGAAACAACAAGGGCTGCTGCACCGTGTGTGGGACACTAACACCCCCGTACCGAAGGCTGCGGACACCGGCAATTCCTAGTTACCAGTGACTCCGTGTGACTTTCTTGTGAGTACACCCGTGCCCTCGGGCACCGCACTGCAGCACTGCGCCCTGCTCCCTGCTTACCCCATCACCGGGCCCCGGGATCACCAACCCCTACCCACGGAGGGGCAACACAACACCTAGCTGCTCCGCTTCACCATCCCCGGGATCCCCGTATTGAGCAGCGGTGGTGCTACACATCACCACAACCGTGGGTGGCGTCACGGACAATATCCCAACACCCAAATACCCCTTTTACTGTGGAGCCTGGGATCACAGACCGGGTCACGCCACCGTGATACCCGCTGAAGTGACTCTGTGGCCCGGATCTGAGTACCCCTGGTCCCCGGGCGAAACAGTAGCATCCAATCAGCACCAAATTCCAGTCAGACGACTAAGGCTAGGTTCACACACTGCGTTTTTTTGACGCTGCGGTTTTATGCGTTTTTTTGCCGCAAAAAACGCACAAAAACGGACCCGCGGCAAAAAATGTGGCAAACTCATGCGTTTCTGCCACGATTTGGTGCGTTTTTTGCTGCGTTTTTGCTCACTGCGTCTTTATGCATTTTTTTTCTCCGTGAACAATGCCATTAAAGATTGTTGAAAAAAAAAAAAAAAGGTCTGATATCATTTCCTTCTTAAATATGTTCTTCATTCTCCACTAGTGTATGCAGGAGAGCAGACAGCTGCAGAACTGCAAGGCTCAGCATCCTCCATCCAGGACTGTATGCAGGAGGGAGAGGCAGGGGGAGCAGAACTAGAAGGCTCAGCATACTACATGCAATAGTGTATGCAGGAGAGCAGACAGCAGCTGCAGAACTACAAGGCTCAGCATCCTCCATCCAGGACTGTATGCAGGAGTTTTTCGCCCCCCCAAAAAATTACGTGGGCTTCGCCATATTTTTGTATGCTAGCCAGGTACAGTAGGCAGGTACGGGCTGCCCCCAACCCCCAGCTGCCTATTTGTACCCGGCTGGGAACCAAAAATATAGGGAAGCCCTTTTATTTTTAATTTCAGGAATTTCATGAAATAATTAAAAAAAAATGACGTGGGCTTCGCCCAATTTTTGAGTCCAGCCAGGAATGGAATTGGAATCCACAGTGCAGGGTGCCCATGCTTTCTGGGCACCCCCGCTGCGAATTGCAGTCCGCAGCCACCCCAGAAAATGGCGCTTTCATAGAAGCGCCATCTTCTGGCGCTGTATCCAACTTTTCTAGCTGCCCTGGTGACGGGTGGCTCGCTGGGTAATAATGGGGTTAGGGCTAACTGTATATTATCAGCTGGCCCTAAGCCCGAAATTCATGGTGTCACGCCAATATTAGGCATGGCCACCATGAATTACTAGTAGAGATAAAAAAAAAACACAACACACAGAAAAATATTTTTATTAGAAATAAAACACAACACAATTAGTGACTCCATCTTTATTGAAATAAAGAACCCCCCTCCGCAGTAATCCTGGGTCAAGGGTCCTGCGCCGTCCAATCCGGATCCAATATCATCTGATCGATTTGCTGGAATTCAAAGCGATCAGATAATGTGTCAGGTTCAAGGACGTGAATCACATCACACATCAGCTGATTGTATAAAAGCCGTTTATACAATCAGCTGATGCATCAGTGCAAAAAAAAAATAAAAAATACTCATGTGCTGATTACCGGCAGCTCCTGGAGCGGAGTCTGATCCCGTCTGATCGCTGCAGGAGCTGCCGGTAATCAGTGATGAAGTCTCCTGACGGCAGAATCAGCTGATAGGTTAAGCCGGCCGGGCGCCGGCGTCACCGCGAGACTTACGATCAGCTGATGCGTCAGATGACCGCATCAGGTGATCCACCGCCAGGTCCTGCAGCCATCGGACGTGCCTGAGATCACACAGCCGGAGCGGCGGTACCGGGAGAGGAGCTGGGAGCGGGCATGGCACCGGGAGTCTGCTGACAGGTGAGTATGACATTTTTTTTTCTACTGTTCACTTGTGTTTTCGCAGCTGCCTCCACCTGCCGCCCAGACATGGCGCCGCACGGCAGCAGACATGCACAGGACTGGAGGTGGAAGCGGCGGTGACGGTACCGGGAGGATTCACGCTTCTGTATTTACTGACAGAAGGAATCCTCTTCCTGTACATGTCCCTTTACTAGCCACCCCTTGCGTTTATAGCTGCGTTTTTAGTCATAGAAACGCACTAAAACGCAGCTATATTTGCAATTTGCATTTTTCATTGCGTTTTTGAACATCTCATTGAACTCAATGGGTGCAAAACGCAGCGAAAAACGCAAAAATAACTGACATGCTGCGTTTTTGTGGGCACCACAAAAACGCAGCTAAAAAAACCCGCTGTGTGCAGACAGCAAAAATGAAAACTCATAGACTTTGCTGGTGAAGCAATGTCACAGCGTTTTCTGAGCAAAAACGCACCCGAAAAACGCGCAAAAACGCCGCGAAAAACGCACTGTGTGAACTTACACTTAGTCAATCAAGGATTACGAGCCACTGCTATTAAGGTTAAGGCCGAGCCCCCTTGAGTGACCAGCAGAAATTACCTCACAAACATTACACCTAATGGGATAAAAAACTGTGACAATTATACTAACTAGGGATCCTAATCCATAAAACTCATGTACCGCCTCGGGATTCACCCGGCTGCCGAGCCGCTCAGATCCGTGCTCGTCGGTGGGTGGCTCGAGCTCTTCACGGACCCGGGGGTCACGTCGCTCTGAAAGGGGGTTGGCGCTACACGTAGGGACTTAGGTGGGGAGGTCCACGGCCGGAGCCGCGGTTGTTTGTAGGTGATTTAAGTTTGTGCCCTGCGCCATCATGGTAGGCCTGCAGGACCTTGGGCCCGCTGGCCTGGGGGACCACCAGCTGGCGAACCTTCTCATGGGTTTTCGGGTTGATCAGCTCCATATACAGCTTCCCTTGATGTAAGTACAGCCAGTCTCTCTCCTTCCACAACCGCTGAGCTTCTGAGGGGGCTGCGGGGTCCATCCTGGAAGAGCCCTGCGCAATCATCGTTTTGACCAGTTGGACTGCAGGTTCTTGGTCCTGAGCTTCTTGCAACCCTTGGCTGGGCAGCGGATCAAGGTTCACCTGCTGTTGGTTAATGCAGGGCTTCTTATCCCGTGGGCGATGGAACGCAGTTAACTCAATTTCCTCAAGGTTGTCGCCCTCCACCCCTTCGTCAGGTAGGTACGGCATCCGTGATAGCGCATCCTCGTTGGTGTTCTTGCGACCAGCCCTGTACTTGATGGTGAAATCGTAGTTGGACAGTTGAGTCATCCACCGCTGCTCTAGGGCGCCCAGCTTAGCTGTATCCAGATGTGTCACAACGGATTGTTGTCCGTGTAGGCAGTAAACTTCGCCGCCACGAGGTAGTGCTTGAACCTTTCGGTTATTGCCCACACGAGGGCTAAGAACTCAAGCTTGAAGGAGCTGTAATTTTCGGGGTTCCTTTCCGTTGGCCGGAGTTTTCTGCTAGCGTAGGCGATCACTTTCTCCTTCCCGTCCTGTACCTGGGACAGAACCGCACCCAAGTCCACATTGCTGGCGTCGGTGTAGAGGACGAACAGGAGGCCATAATCGGGGTAGGCCAAGATCTCTTCCCCTGTCAGGGCTAACTTCATCTGGTGAAAAGACTCCTTGTGCTTCTCGCCCCAGACAAACGGGGGCCCAGGGGCTCTCCCGTTCTTGGTCTGTCCCACAAGGAGGTCTTGCATGGGTGCGGCCATCTTCGTGTACCCCTTCATGAAACGGCGGTAGTAGCCCACCAGGCCCAGGAACTGCCTTACCTCCCTTACCGTGGTCGGTCGTGGCCAGCTCTGGATAGCGGCAACCTTTTCAGGATCCGGGGCTACACCTTCTGCGCTCACTACGTGTCCGCGGTACTGCACCTTGGGTTTCAGCAGATGGCACTTGGAGGGCTTCAGCTTCATCCCGTACTTGGAAAGGGCCGCGAACACGTCTGCCAGGTGCTCCAGGTGGGCTTCGTACGTCTTGGAATATACGATCACGTCATCCAAATACAGTAGAACAGTCTCGAAGTTGAGATGCCCCAAGTAGCAATCCATGAGCCGTTGGAAGGTCCCGGGGGCATTGCACAGCCCGAACGGCATGCTGTTGAACTCGCAGAGTCCCATGGGGGTAGCAAATGTGGTCTTGTCACGATCTTCTTGTGCAACCGCTACCTGCCAGTATCCACTGGTAAGGTCAAGGGTAGAGAAATAATTAGCAGTTTTTAATGCAGCCAGCGACTCTTCGATGCGGGGGAGATGGTAGGCATCTTTATGCATGATCTGATTGATCTTCCGGTAATCCACACACATTCTCATGGTACCATCCTTCTTCTTTACCAGCACCAATGGAGCTGCCCAGGGACTACAACTATCCTGGATGACCCCTGTCTCCTTCATGTTCATCAACATGTCTTTGGCGCATTGATAGTGTGCTGGTGGGATCGGCCTATACCTTTCTTTAATGGGTGGATGCGTGCCTGTGGGGATATGATGTTGAACCCCCTTAATCCTCCCGAAGTCTAAAGGGTGCTTGCTGAAAACCTGCCCATACTCCTGTACCACCCTGTATACCCCGTCTTTGTGGTGTATCGGGGTAGACTCAGTGCCGACATGTAACTCCCGGCACCACTTCTCTATCTGCATGGATGGGGTGTCACTGCTCATGTTGGGTGCAGGGGTAGTGGGGGTGGTTTCATGGATGGAGTAGGCGTCTATGGTGTACAGCTTAGCTATGGTGGCGTAGCGGGGAGCCTAACCTCTTCGTCCCTGCAATTCAGCACTCTCACAGGCACTCTCCCCCTCTTGACGTCAATCACCCCCTGGCTGCCATTACTGTGGGCCAGTGCTCTATAGGCGAGGGTTCCACCAACGCCGGGTAATCTCGTCCCTGGGAGCCTACTGCTGCCCTGCACCAAATCATCATCTCGCTCCTTGGTGGGACCACTAAAGGGGCTGCGTCCATCACCCGCACTCCACCAATCTCTCCACCCGTCAGGTTCACTTGCTGCCGATGCAGGAGGGCCCGGATCTCATGCTGAAATGCCCTCTGCCGACCCCCTCTTGCAGTGGCAGACAGCTGCTGCAACAGGCTCAACACTTCTCCCATACAGTGCTTAATCACGTTGGTCCCTAGGACCACTTTCGGGTTACGGTCACTGGACTCATTCAGCACCACAATCATCCCTTGGCGTTTCAGCTGGGTCCATCTCACAGTCAGGGTCACCTCTTTGAATCCCAACTGGGTCATAGGGAGCCCATTGGCCGCAATAATGGTCATGCTATCATCGGGAGGGGCAAGTTCACTATCGGCCCAGTATCGCTGGTAAAATGAAAAAGGCATAGTCGTTACCTGCGATCTGGTGTCCAACAGGGCCATGGTCGGGACGCCATCCACTGCCAGGGAGATGTGGGGCGACCTCCAACGTACCAGTCTCGCCAATCAGTCGGGCCATGAGGATCTACTCCTGAGGATTGGCCCTTGGCCTCAGGGGTTGCTCGTTTAATGGGCATCGCCTAGAGTAATGGCCAGGCTTGTTGCACTTGTAGCAAACAGGTGGCCCATACCGCGGGTCGTTGTTCTTCCTCCGCTGCATCCAAGGGACATCCTCCGGACTGTCGGTGAGCTGGATCTTCTCCTGGGGCTTGGCTCTCGTTGGTAGCTGGAGTGCGGCGAGGATCCGGGTGAGGTCTTCGTTCATGCGTCGGACCTGTGAGGCCAGCGCTTCCATCATCCCGATGGGTGCGGCAGGGGCCGGTAGAGCCAAGGGTCGGGCGCTACCGAGACGGGAGCGGTTTCGGCCGGCCAAGGGGTCGCATCAGGAGAGCCAACGGTTGGTGATTGCAGGGCCTTAATGGCCCGCTCCTTTAGTACTGTAAAGTCTAGGTCGGCGTGCTCCAAAGTCCATAACAACAGCTGTTTGTGATCTTCGGCAGACTTCAGTCCCTGCAAGAACTGCTCCACTAGCATCTTGTTGCTGTCGGCCTCAGCGTCCGGAGGGCTGTCTGCAGGCGCAAGGCATAGTCTCGTATACTGTCCGCGTGCCGTTGCCGACATTGGTAGAACTGCATCCGCAACTCAGCCTTGGTGCGGGTTTCAAAGGCGGTCTGGAGTTTCTCAAAGATAGTGGTCACCAAGGCCCGGTCCGCGTCTGCCCAGGTCTCCGTCTCCTGCTCGGCCGCGCCGGTCAGCTGCCTTAGCCCTACCGTTGTACGCTGTCTGCCAGTCATGGCATACAAGTCAAGGATCGTGTTTATCTTTTTCCGGAACACCTGCAAGGCATCAGGCCTCCCATCGTACTGTGGTAGCCAGGTAGCACCGGGCACGTAGAGCAAGGAGATCGGCATTACCTGGGTGACCGCTGGACCCGCGGCCTCCCCCGCTCTTGCGACCAGAGCGAGGGCCACCACGTTCCCGTCTTCGGGTGCCGCCACTCCCACGGCTGACGCCCCTTCGCCATCTTCGGTAGGTACGGGCATCTTTCCTCCGTCCCCTCTTGGTCTTTTCGGGGCACTCTGCTCGCTTTCTGCACCGCTCTGCTCTCAGGGAGCGGGGCTTCACTTTCGCGCCCTTTTTGCTTGGAGAAGACGGCTTGGGCGGGAAACTTCGCGCCACTGGATAGTGACAAGATGGCGGATTCTGCAATTTTTCAACGGGGACTCCGCTGACGATAACTTTAAGGCGCACTTCCACAGGTAAGTGGATGAGTTCAATCTTGTTCGTGACACCAGAGGAATCGATGTGTACCGCCCCGGGGCTCGGCCGGCTGCCGAGCCACTTGGATCCGTGCTCGTCGGTGGGTGGCTCGAGCTCTTCACGGACCCGGGGGTCACGTCGCTCTGAAAGGGGGTTGGCGCTACACGTAAGGACTTCGGTGGGGAGGTCCATGGCCGGAGCCACGGTTGTTTGTAGGTGATTTAAGTTCGTGACGCCACCCACGGGTTGTGGTGAATGGATGGACACCACCGCTGCCATTGACTAGGCTCCCGGGGACGGTGTTGCACAGATTGGTGTTGACCCCCTCCGTGGGTAGGGGGGATAATGGTCCCAGGGGCCCAAGGGAGGTGCTGAGGCAGGGGAATGGATGCGTGCTGGGATGTCGGTGCGGTGTGGCGCAGCCCGAAGGCACTGTTGTACTCATTATTACAATCACGCTAGAGTCTCTGGTAAACCAAACAAGATGGTGAACGGTGCCCGCAGCCGGCTGCAGTTTTCCCCCTTAGCAAGTTGATGGTTTCCGCCTTTCTCCTGCACCTCACTATGTAGAAATCACGACTCCTATGCCTGAGCAACGGTAGTCCGCTCCCCGGTTTGATGTGTCGGGAGAGCCCTTTTTGCCCGCAGACGCTGGCCCCTCGGGTCTCTATGCCTTGGCGGTGGCTTTACCCCTATGGTTGGGCTGTTGTCTTCAGTCGGGTCTTAGGTGGGACAGGTCCTAAAGTCCAGTCCTCAATCAGTTGATTTGACTCAGCCCGATTGTTTCTGGGCCTCGTACTGGGTCTAAGTACCCCTCCTGGTGCTCCGGTTTCCAATCGGTTCCCCACTTTGGTACTGGCGGGCCACCGCCCGTCCCCGGTCCCTACGGTTCCACCGGCTGTAATCCCAGCTCCTGCAGGCGGCCACCACCGTTTGCCTCCTTGCCAGAGGTGACTGGGCTCCAACCCAGACACCTGGTGTAGACTTTGGCAGGCCTGGGCACAGGTCTGCCCTTGAACTTGACTCCACTTCACTCCACTGTCAAAGCTCAACTCTAACTAACGTTTTTCCCGCCTCCGGGCCTGTGAACTCCTTGGTGGGCAGAGCCAACTGCCTGGCTCCGCTCCCCTGGTGCGAACATCAAACCCGGAGGGAGGTGACAAGGGTTTTGTAGTTTGGCTGCTGTCACCTAACTAAGGGGAGGGGGCGTGTGTGTATGGGACTACCTGTGACAACCTGGCTAGTCCAGGGCGTCACACTCATACTCATTTAGGTGCCACAATCCCATGTGGCCCCTTCCGTTATCCCCTCCAAGGACCTTCCATTCTGTGATTTCAGGAAGAGTTTCAGTAGGTTCTTTATCAGCAGACTCCTTATCTGCAGGGGGAGTATTATCCTGGCAGGTAACACCTCTATATACAGATGATAATAACAAATCCACTAATCACAATAAGTCTGACCCTTCTCCTCCTCCCTTCACAATAATCTTTGCCCATTAGATGCTTCAATATGAAAAATGGTGTCAGAGTCTTTTCATTTTGGTTAAAGCCCATGCATTATTTCCTGAAACAACAAAAAGTTGGAGTCTGAAAAATCTCCAGTGGCCAGTATGGACATTGAAAGATTTATTTTTAATATAGATGGTGATATGGTATAAAACAAATTGCCTGAAATCAAAAAAATTATTTAGTAATCAGCATAAATGAGTACACCCTAACAGATTTGTCAGAAAACCTTTAGCTTCCTTTCAGAAGCAACATTTTCTATGAGATCCAATACAACAAAATACTCTCATAAATGTGGGCTATTGAGTGCAAATAAGACTTGTTATTATTTGGCAAAAGTAATTTTACTATCAAGATCGTTGAATACCATGTTGCAATAATTAGTAGATGATTCAGCAAAGCTAATGTTTAGAATATAAAATTATAATTAAGAGGAATTCAACAACAGGTAAGTCTAGTTATTTATTAAACAGGTGTCCAGCAGACAGTTAACCATTAAAGGCTGTTACTTAGCAAAGAAAACCCTTTCCCCT
Organism: Anomaloglossus baeobatrachus; assembly: GCF_048569485.1. Classification (NCBI taxonomy): domain Eukaryota; kingdom Metazoa; phylum Chordata; class Amphibia; order Anura; family Aromobatidae; genus Anomaloglossus; species Anomaloglossus baeobatrachus. The sequence continues at coordinate 455,796,877 of NC_134356.1, forward strand.
TTCATGCTGTCAGCAATGGCACCATATGGAAAAGAAATGTCACACAACCTGAGGAAGACAGGTTTACACAAAAAAAAGGGAAGGCTACATGAAGATCAGTAAAGCTTTACTTATCAGTCAGAATACTGTAGCAAAAGTATTAGAAAAAAATTAAAACTGGTGGCCACTACTTTACTTGTCCCTTTCATGTGAACTAACTGCCATAGATAAGCATTTCACTAAATACTTTGCTGTATCAAATCCTGCTGTAACCAGAGCTTTTCTTTGGGTCACATGATCTCTGGCTCCCTGACAACTTTCCCTCTCTTCTGGGCTCTGGAAACTTACAATTGGGTGGGGCTTGTAATGTACGAGTGGGCAGAGTTTGTTCATGGGTAAGTGGTGCTTGCCACAATTGTAGTGCCCACCAGCCTAGGGCTCCACACACTGTTCTTTGTGCGTCTGGTCCTGAGGGACCTATATCGTAGCTCTCTCCTCAGCGACCGTGTCCTCCATGTCTCACTTGTTCCCTGTCCGTCACTGTCTGATGGCGCCTCGCTCCACGTCTGTCACAAATCTGCGGTGTCTTTTCCTCTTTAGAAAATGGCTGCCGCTTCATTAGTCAATTAGTTATTCCGTGCTTTCCCCGCCCACCGGCGCCCATGATTGGTTGCAGTCAGACACGTCCCCAAGCTGAGTGACACCTGTCTCATTGCAACCAATCACAGCCGCCGGGTCTATATCGTGCAGTAAAATAAATAAATATTTAATAATAAAAAAAAAAATGCGGTTCCCCCAATATTTGATACCAGCCAGTATAAAGCCACACGGCTGTAGGCTGGTATTATCAGGATGGAGAGCACCACGTTATCGGGAGCCCACCACCCTAACAATATCAGCAGACAGCCGCCTGGAATCGCCGCATCCATTAGATGCGACAGTCCCGGGGCTTCACCAAGCTCATCCCGAATTGCCCTGGTGCGGTGGCAATCAAGGTAATAACGTGGTTAATCATGCCAGGCGTCTCCCCAAGACACCTTCTATGATCAACCTGAAAGTAAATAAACACACACAGCGAAAAATCCTTTATTTGGAATAAAAGACAAAAAAACCACCTCATTTATCTCTTTATTAATCACCAAATACCACTCCAGGTCCGACGTAATCCACACGACACTGTCAGTTCGACTAGATGAAGCTGTAGCAGCACCGTAGAACATGATCGCGCTATATCAGCTCCACATAGCAATGAAGTAAATCACGCTGTCAGCAGAGACTTCAGCACTGCAGATGTCAAGATTACCAAATCTGCCTATCTTTATCATTAGAGACAGTAGACTAGTGGATAGAGTGCTCTTGCCTAAGACGCATACCTTCTGGAGTTCTAATCCCGATCCCGATAAAGAATTTTTTTTTAATTTTAAATTATGATATTATTTATTTATAAAGTGAAAGTAAAGAAACACACAGAGCTGAATTTTTTTTATTTGGAATAAAATACAAAAAAACCCTCATTTACCTCTTTATTAATCACCAAATACCCCTCCAGGTCCGACGTAATCCACACGACACTATCAGCTCAACTACATGAAGCTGCAGCAGCACCGTGCTGTATCAGCTCCACGTAGCAATGAAGTAAATCACGCTGTCAGATGAGACTTCAGCAATGCAGATGTCAAGATTACCAAATCTGCTTATCCTTATTGTTAGAAGCAGTAGACTAGTGGATAGAGCTTGCCTAAGAAGCATAATTTCAGGAGTTCTAATCCCGGTCCCGATAAAGATTTTTAATTTAATTTAATTTAATTATGCACTGAGGGGAGTAGCCGGACATCAGCTGTGAGCCTCGGGACACACCTCTAAAATCGGAGCAGTTCACGGAATGAGGCTGCATTTCTCTCTCCTCTCTCCTCTCTCTCTTCTCTCTCTCTTCTCTCTTTCTCTCTCTCTCTTTCTCTCTCTCTCTTTTTCTCTCTGTTTCCCAAGGAGAGGGAAGAAAGTGTTTCAGGAAGGGCTTAGAAAGCATACTACAGACAAGGAGAGGGAAGAAAGTGTTTCAGTGAGGGCAGAGAAAACATACTATGGACAAGGAGAGGAAAGAAAGTGTTTCAGAGAGGGCAGAGAAAACATACTATATTATAATATAATTATTATTTATTTATAATTATAATTTAATTTAATTATGCACTGAGGGGAGGAGCCGGACATCAGCTGTGAGCCTCGGGACACACCTCTAAAATCGGATCAGTTCACGGAATGAGGCTGCATTGCTCTCTCCTCTCTCTCTCTCCTCTCTCTCTCTTCTCTCTCTTCTCTCTCACTTCTCTCTCTCTTTCTCTCTCTTACCTGGCGATGATCAGCTGATGCGGTCACCTGACGGAATCAGCTGACATTATAAGTCGAGCGGTGAAGCCGGCTTTTTACCGCCTTTTTAAACTATCAGCTGACGCTGTCGGACAGGAGTCTGCACTCTTGTGTGTAGTTTTTCTTTTTTTTTTTTTGCACTGATACATCAGCTGATTGTATAAACAGCTTTTATACAATCAGGTGCTGTGTCATGTGATTCAGGCCCTTGAACCTGACACATCATCTGATCGCTTTGCTTTCCAGCAAACCGATCAGATGATATTGGATCCGGATTGGACGGCGCGGGACCCTTTACCAAGGATTACTGAGGAGGGGGGTTCTTTATTTCAATAAAGATGGAGTCACTAATTATGTTGTATTTTATTTGTAATAAAAATATTTTTCTGTGTTGTGCTTTTTTTTTTATCTGTACTAGAAATTCATGGTGGCCATGTCTAATATTGGCGTGACACCATCAATTTCGGGCTTAGGGCCAGTTGATAATATACAGCTAGCCCTAACCCCATTATTACCCAGTGAGCCACCCGTCACCAGGGCAGCTGGAAGAGTTGGATACAGCGCCAGAAAGATGGCGCTTCTATGAAAGCGCCATTTTCTGGGGCAGCTGCGGACTACAATTCGCAGCGGGGATGCCGAGAAAGCTTGGGCACCCTGAGCTGTGGATTCCAATCCCCAGCTGCCTAGTTGTACCTGGCTGGACACAAAAATTGGGCAAAGCCCACGAAATTTTTTTTTTAAATTATTTCATGAAATTCCCGTACCCGTACCTGCCTACTGTACCTGGCTAGCATACAAAAACATGGCGAAGCCCACATAATTGTTTTGGGGGGTAAAAAACTCCTGCATACAGTCCTGGATGGAGTATGCTGAGCCTTGTAGTTCTGCAGCTGCTGTCTGTATGGAGGAGAGCAGACAGCAGCTGCAGAGCTACAAGGCTCAGCATGCTCCATTTACTAGTGTATGCAGGAGAGCAGACAGCAGCTGCAGAACTACAAGGCTCAGCATACTCCATCCAGGACTGTATGCAGGAGTTTTTTGCCCACCAAAAAAAAGACGTGGGCTTCACCATATTTTTGTATGCTAGCCAGGTACAGCAGTCAGGTACGGCTGCCCCCAGCTGCCTATTTGTACCCGGCTGGGAATTAAAAATATAGGGAAGCCCTTTTTTAATTATTTTATGAAATAATTAAAAAAAAAAAACGACGTGGGCTTCACCCCATTTTTGTGTCCAGCCAGGTACAACTAGGCAGCTGGGGATTGGAATCCGCAGCACAGGTTTGCCCGAGCTTCCTGGGCGCCTCTGCTGCGGATTGCAGTCCGCAGCCGTGCCAGAAAATGGCGCTTTCATAGAAGCGAAATCATCTGGCGCTGTATCCAACTCTTCCAGCTGCCCTGATGCCGGGTGGCTTGCTGGGTAATTATGAGTTAATACTAGCTTTGTACCATACTATGAAGAAAAAGACATGGATCGCACATCCCAAAAATACAATGATCTAAAGCCGCTAGGCAAAAAATTAAATAGAACATGAGGTTCTTTTGTTACCATTCTGATCAGATTGTATTAAGCCCACTGCCACGTCACGGCAAACCTCTTGAGTGGGTCCCTAACCTGACCTTTTTGTGCGGCACTGTGCACTGACCACCGCCGCAGCGACAAAGCGCCAGCAGGGCGGGCGACCTGGTGCCTCACAGCACCCATGCTGCAAGGCAAAGCCCCCAAGGCTCCAGGCCGCGCCGCCCCACTGACACCACACCACCACAACAGCAGCCACCACACAGCACCAGCACACAGTGAGAGGAGCTGTACACTCACCCCCCACTGGCTCCCATATGTGGACTGGGAGCAAAAAGAAGGCTGACCCCTCTTGCAGTCTCCTACTGATTAAAATCACCTGTGCCAAATGGGGAGAGTGCAGATCCAAGCAAAAAAAAAGATTAGGTTAGGGACCCACTCAAGAGGTTTGCCGTGACGTGGCAGTGGGCTTAATACAATCTGATCAGAATGGTAACAAAAGAACCTCATGTTCTATTTAATTTTTTGCCTAGCGGCTTTAGATCATTGTATTTTTGGGATGTGCGATCCATGTCTTTTTCTTCATAGTATGGTAATACTAGCTTTGTTTTACTAGCTAGTATTAAGTCAGAGATTCTTAATGTCAGTTAAGTTTGACCCGGCCATTAAGAATCTCCAATAAAGCGTTAAAAAAAACACATAACACAGAGAAATACTTTAATAGAAATAAATACACAGACACATTAGAGACTCCATGTTTATTACTCCCTGTCAGCCCTTCATGATCCTGCTCTTCTATCTTCTTTCTCCTTCAACCCATGCAGCTCTGCTACATCAGCAGCGCTGCATGGGGGAAGACGCTGCTTCCCATGCAGTCTATATCACTCAGTGAGTGAGCAGCAGCTGCGTGCTGTAAGCGGTGACGTCACCCCTGACAGGCGCATTGCTATCGCAACGGTGATCTCCGTTATTGACCGGCTGTGGCAGCCGGTGAATAACGGAACGGGGAATCAGAACGGGGAAGCCGACCATGTGCCAGAGCATCTCGCCGATACACGGGAATGCACAAACGAGCACCGCATACCACACAGATGCACTGACAGGACCTAGCAATGACGTCTAGCCATGTGGTGACCAGTCTGTAGCCAATGAGATAATAGACACGTGACTGGTCACATGCTTTTTTGACGTCACGGAAGTCCTATCATCAGTGCTGGTTCCCGGGAGGATGCAGTGATTATCGGAAGGAAAAGCGGCGGGAGACAGAGTGCAGGACGCGTCGCGGGTGTAGGTAAGTGTTATGGCAATGTTTATTAACTGTATGTGTACATTTATAATGTGTTTTTATGTGTTTGTGTTTGCCTGACTTTGGTTTCAATGGGGCTCGAAAGGTTCGTCGACCCGTTCGCCACACCGAACTCGAGCGCAGCCTCCGTTCGACGAACCGAACTCGAGCCTCTAAAGGCTCGCTGATCTCTACTCATAAGTTGATGCGTTCTAGCCCTGTACTGGGAAGACAGAGCAGATGAGAGTTTAATTTATGCACTGCTCTTCTTGAGTTAACTTATTCCCTGCACTGAGGAGAGGAGCTGTGAACAGCAGGAGAGTCCTGATGAACCGGGATCGTTATGAGGTATGACATAGGCTCACTTGACCACAGGAGAACCTGGGAATCCCATGATGGGCCTCTGTGCAGAAGTGGGAACTCCACATGGGCTGTGCTTGACAAAGTAAACTGCATACAGACAAAGACAAAATTTTATCATTCATATGAAAAACTGCCCAATTTTTTTTTATATACAAGAAGATGCAGAGACAAATTTGTGAACGAATACCGTGTAATATTACATATAGTTTGAACACTGGGTCTTCGTGTCAATGTTATTTATGGGGTCTTGGCACTCCATTCTGACACTGAGTATAAATGTGTATATAAATGTAGCTGTAGGAGGATTGAAATAGAGTCTGCTACCCTTTTATAAAAATAATCCCTGCTCCGTGTCCATAGCAGAGCCCTGTTGCTGCCTAATATTGTGCCAATTCCAGTTCTAGATATATGTAACGCCAGCCTCTCTATCTCAATATTTGCTGGTGTCCTACTGCTTGCCTGCTCCTATGCCCCTGCATTCTCCTCTTCCCTCTCCCAGTAGGGACACTGATGCCATTACTTTTTCACCTACCCGCTTGTCTTTGCGATCATGCTTGCACTGCGCGGTCACCTGCTCACCTGCATGGCCACCCACAGGTTACGTGGTCATCTGTATTCCTGCAAGGCCATCCTCATGCTGTGTAGTCTTGTGCTCACCTGTATAGCCACCCATGGGTTGCATGGCTATCTGCATTCCTACAAGGCATTCCTCGTGCTGCATGGTCCTCTGCTTGCCCACATGACCGACCATTGGTTGTGTGGTCCTCTGCACTATTGCATGCCAATCCTCATGCTGCGTGGTCCTCTGCTCGCCTGCATGGCTGCCCATGGGTTGCGTGGTCCTCTGCTCTCCTGCATGGCCATCCATGTGTGTCTCAGTCCCCTGCTCTGTCGCATGGCTGCCAAATGTGTTGCATGGTCCTCTGCTCTCCCACATGGCCATCCACGTGTCTCTTGGTTTTCTGCTCTCCTGCATGGCTGCCCACGTGTTGTATGAGTCTCTGCTTTCCTGCGTTTCCGCCAATGTGTAGTGTGAACCCCGGAACTCCTTCATGGCTGCCCACGTGTGTTTTGGTCCTGCCAGCCCCTGATGACCTGTGCCAGACAATCAATGACAGAACCTGCCGTCATGTGTCCAGTATCTGTCCTATGTTCCAGAACCTGCCTGTAACTGAGTTCCTGTTCCAGTCCTGCCTAGTTCCTGTGTCAGCCCTATCTGACTCCTAGTACTCGTCCAGTCTGTTGCTACACTCCTGTACTGCTGTCACCCAGCTCTGCTCAGCTAACATAGTCCAGGACACTGCCCTGGGAGTGGCACCTAACGTCTACCGGCAGCCACGTCCAACCTAACCATCAGGGGCTCTGGTAAATACCCGATAGTCACTTAGTTAAGCCCTTCCCACGTCACATTTCCTTTGGTCTAGCGGGTCCACTCCTGCTCTAACACCTGAGTTTTACAATATATAATAATATTATTTATTGCCAAGTGCAATAGTGCGAAACTAATGCACAACATGGGGTGTGACAGATTTTTGCAATGCTGCCTAATTAATGCAAGTGAATTTGTAATAGGAGGAATGCCCTAGGTTATTCCTGCCACAGACTAGTGGTCTAAGGTGCCACATAAGATTTGACAAAGTAAAAAATTAGGAATATCCAGGTTGTAATGATGTCCCATAAGCTGTCTCACACAAAGCAGCCTGGCAAATCTACAAGAAACTACTGCAATTATTGAGTGAGGTTAAGGATGTCTACTATAGAGGAGAGAAGACACGCCTATTTCTGAACGTGAGTAAGTATTCACAAGATAAATGAAGATTGGCCATCATAAGGCCATATTGTAGTCACATCAGAGTGTGCAAATAGAATTTTCCTGACTGTGGGTTGACAGCAGAGAAAGCCTCTCTGAAGCCGGTGAGTGAAGACATTTGCCACGACAGAGAAAACAAGTGACTGAATGTGAGGCACTAATATGTGCTAACTGAGTATGCTACAGAAGTAGAACATTTTCAGACATACTATTGCTATGCATTACTATTAAGACAGGCAGACAAAAGTGAGAGCCCTGAGCGGTAATGGGAGAGGAATGCAGACAGTGTCAGAGAAGCGCAAGTGTGGTGTCCCTGAGGCTTCAGACGCCACAGGGTACTGCACTTGACTTAAGGTGCAGTATTCATCCCGGGTTCGGAGGAGGTCATTGCTGGTTCCACACCACTTATTCTACACATACACACCATTGCCCTTTTCCTAACTGGGGACCAGGCTAGGGTTGGGTCACATGGATGGCCGCCTAATGGTAAGGGCCTTCCCACCCATTTGTCTAGGGACCCGGGAGTTGGAGGGGTTATGTCCGTGGGAAGAGAGGAGACACAACCCAGTTAGTGAGCAGTTGGAGTTAGAAGCTGGCTTGCGACACAGACAAGCTGGGAGAGTGCAGTTCCTGACAGAATGACAGCAACACTGGTGGATCTGGTGAGACACAGGAGAACACGATCGCTGAGGGGATGCAGTGTCAGTTCCCCCAGGACCAGTGTCGAAGGGGTGCAGAGCCCTAGATTAAGAGGAACTTCAAGTTCTTTTAATAATTCTGCTGGGTGAGGAGATTTCAAGTTTCCTTCACCCACCTCAAGTGCCCGGGGCACAGCAGCACATAGAGCCAGGAGTTGAGACCAGGATCCAGCCCCACAAAAGGACTTGCGTTGCCTGCTAGATGGGACAGGACTTAAACACCACATAGAGGGGACCTGTGTAGCTTTATGCCACGGGGACCTATTTGAAACCGCGCAAGGAGGAAGGGCTCACCATTCACAATACCGCCACTGGCTTCCGAATTATCCGGGATCGGCTATAGCCCATCTTAGTGGAAACTGGAACTCCAGGGGCGATAATCTGACAGTGAGAAAAGAACTTGAACCGCAGCCCCTGTGTCGTCCCTGTCATTGCCGTCGCCATCGCCCTTGTGCTCTGACGCTATAGACTACCACTCCCATCATCCTCCCTGGGGCAAGCTGTACCTGCGGAGAGCTGGAACTTCTGAGCTGCGTCACACCATCAGCCCCAGAAGTGAGCGACATGTCGCAGCAGCGGGTCCCCTCATAGTCGCATACCACAGGTGGCGTCATGAAAGCCAACTAATCCCAACATCCCCATCTCCAACTTTTATTGACACCTCAGGGCCACGAAGCCAGGCAAGGCCACTGTGACATCCCAAAACCACCACCACCGGCCCGGTGATGAGTACGACCCCTGGCCCCGTAGGGCGCATCACAAGCTGTTTAAAGTATTGTGGTTACAAGCTGTTTTTGTTTGTTCCATTCATCTAACATTGTTGAAGCTGCTGCTTTATATAACAATTTTTGTTACCAACAAGGATGTTGCTCATTATGAGACTCTAACCTCCAAGCTTGTTGCCTCTTTGCTTATTATAGCCTACATACGGTAACTTCCTACATAACCAAGATTTTAGAGCCCAAAGTACACTGAATAAAAATACAGTCATGGCCAAAAGTTTTGAGAATGCTACAAATATTAATTTTTACAAAGTCTACTGCTTACGTTTTTCTAATGGCAATTTGCATATACTCCAGAATGTCATAAAGAGTGATCAGCTTAACAGCAACTACTTGCAAAGTCAATATTGGCTAAGAAAATAAACTTCAACCTCCAAAACACATTTCAACATCATTGCATTCCTGCCTTTAAAAGGAGCAGCTAACATTGTTTTAGTGATTGTTCCATTAACACAGTTGTGGGTGTTGATGAGGACAGGGCTGGCGATCAATCAGTCATGATTAAGTAAGAATGACACCACTGGACACTTTAAAAGGAGGCTGGTGCTTGGTATCATTGTTTCTCTTCAGTTAACCATGGTTATCTCTAAAGAAACACGTGCAGCCATCATTGCTCTGCACAAAAATGGCCTAACAGGGAAGAGTATCGCAGCTACAAAGATTGCACCTCAGTCAACAATCTATCGCATCATCAAGAACTTCAAGGAGAGAGCTTCCATTGTTGCCAAAAAGGCTCCAGGGCGCCCAAGAAGAACCAGCAAACGCCAGGACCGTATCTTAAAACTGTTTCAGCTGCGGGATCGGACTACCAGCAGTGCCGAGCTAGCTCAGCAATGGCAGCAGGCTGGTGTGAGTGCTTCTGCACGCACTGTGAGGCGGAGACTGAGCAAGGCCTGGTTTCAAGGAAGGCAGCAAAGAAGCCACTTCTCTCCAGAAAAAACATCAGGGACCGACTGATATTCTGCAAAAGGTACAAGGAGTGGACTGCTGAGGACTGGGGTAAAGTCATTTTCTCAGATGAATCCCCTTTTCGATTGTTTGGGACATCTGGAAAACAGCTTATTAGGAGAAGAAGAGGTGAGCGCTACCACCAGTCTTGTCTCATGCCAACTGTTAAGCATCCTGAAACGATTCATGTGTGGGGTTGCTTCTCAGCCAAGGGAATCGGCTCACTCACAGTCTTGCCTAAAAACACAGCCATGAATAAAGAATGGTACCAGAATGTCCTCCAAGAGCAACTTCTCCCAACTGTCCAAGAGCAGTTTGGCGCCCAACAATGCCTTTTCCAGCATGATGGAGCACCTTGCCATAAAGCAAAGGTGATCACTAAATGGCTCATGGAACAAAACATAGAGATTTAGGGTCCATGGCCTGGAAACTCCCCAGATCTTAATCCCATTGAGAACTTGTGGGCAATCATCAAGAGACAGGTGGACAAACAAAAACCAACATATTCTGGCAAAATGCAAGCATTGCTTATGCAAGAATGGACAGCTATCAGTCAGGATTTGGTCCAGAAGTTGATTGAGAGCATGCCAGGGAGAATTGCAGAGGTCCTGAAGAAGAAGGGTCAACACTGCAAATATTGACTCGCTGCATTAACTCATTCTAACTGTCAATATAACCTTTTGGTACTCATAATATGATTGCAATTATATTTCTGTATGTGATGTAAACATCAGACAAACACAATTAAAAAACAGAGGGCAACAGATCATGTGAAAATATAATTTTGGTGTCATTCTCAAAACTTTTGGCCATGACTGTACAAAGGCAACACTTTTTTTTGCTTCTATTTTTCATGAGCTGAACTCAAAGATCTATAACCTTTTATATATACAGATGTAACAGTGCCAGTATGCACCGCCTAACAGTACTCAAGTACTATACAGCAGAGGAGGAGACAGAAAAAAAAGACCAGCTTTATTGCCAAACTGAAAATTATTGGGCCAGGAAAAGCAGTAAACGGTGGGTATATTCACAATAGAAAAACAAACAATTAGACAATTGAGCAATTAGCTAGAACGTGGCCAATTGGCTGCACTCCAAGTATTACACTTGAAGTACAACACGATCAACAATAAAAGCAATCCCCCAACAGCTACTCTTTCCTAATCCCTAACTGGTGTTCGCTACTCAGGCCTACTACTATGGCTTATGGTAACCCTAACACGGGGACGTCCCGATAGAGCACTCATGGTACCGAAGGGAGGAAGAGCCCTTCCAATGTAGTTCAGTCTCAAGATCTTGGCGCAAACTCTGCATGGATCAATCCCTTCACGATAAGGATTCACTTCCAACTCTCTGGCCTGCAGGCATTGGTGCAAATCACTTTGGCTAATCTCTGCGGACCTTCTTGTTTCTCTCGAGGTCTGGCTAAGTGGTCTCCCAGTACCCGGGAGTCACGTTCTCCATTAGGACTGCTAATTTGACACACACGCTAGTCAGACTCCCTTAGCGCCGCACAACCTCTGCTCTCTTCTTCCCACACGTGTCTTTTAACTGCTCTCTTACACCACATCACAGCCCCGCCTAAAACCAAGATCAAGAAATAAGGGGAGGCTGTCCTAGTCTACACAGTTCGGAGAGGAGCATGGTTCTTAAAGTCACCATGTCATTTAATTCTTCACAGGGGCTGACCGCCTACACACAAAAGGCCTTTTCTCGCAAATATTGCTCCCAAATTTGTTTAAATCTGTATTAGTGAGCACTTCTCTTTGGCTGAGATAATCCATCCAAATCAGGATGCAGATTATATAGCATGATTATTGCACACGTGCTTTAGGCTGGCTACTATTAAAGGCCACTCTAAAATGTGCAGTTTTATCACACAGCACAATGCCACCGGCTTTGAATCAGTGTGTAACTGGCTTGCTGACTGACTGAAGGAATGTCCACCAGAGCTGTTGCCCATGAATTGAATGTTCCTTTTTCTACCATAACATCTCCAAGGTGTTTCTCAACCGCAGACCACGTGTAACCTCACGAGTCCAAGATATTCCCATTCAGCATCTTTAACTCCAAGATCGTCTGAGACCGGCCACCTAAACGGCAGCTGAAACAATGAGTTGGGATAACCAAAAAATATCTGCACAAACCGTCTCATAGAAGTCCATCTCCATGCTCATTGTTCTCATCGGGATCTCTACCTGACTGCAAATCGTCATTGTAACCAAGTTGAGTTGGAAAATACTCACATTCGATAGCATCTGGCACGTTGAAGTGGTGTTCTCTTCACAGATGAATCATGGTTTTCATTGCAGATTTCGTGTATGGCATTGTGTGGGTGAGCAGTTTGCTGATATTGTGAACTGAGTGGCCCATGATGGCGGTGGAGTTATGGTATAGGCAGGCATATGTTATGGACAATGAACACAATAGCATATTTTATGCCATTTTGAATGCACAGAGATAATGTGTTCAGGTCCTGAGGCCCCCTGTTGTGCCATTCATCCATGACCATCACCTCATGTGGCAGCATGATAATGCATGGCCCCATGTCGCTCTCTTTGTCCACAATTCATGGAAGCTGAAAACATCTCAGTTGTTGCATGGCCAGCATACTCACTGGACATGTCACCCATTGAACAGGTTTGAGATGCTCTGGAAAGGTATATACGACAGCGTGTGTGTTACATCTCGTGGCTCTCCTGAGGCAAGGACTGAGGCAGTCTCCCATTCCTTGCCTGCCACGAGCACTCCTGCTCAGCAGCGCCGAAGGTCCGCCAGACCGCGCAGGAGATACCTTCTCAGAGAGGCAGCAGAAGGGTGACACCTAGTGGTTCTCCTGTTACAAGGAGTGAAGCAGTCTCCCATTCCTGGCCTGCCGCAGACTCTTCTGCTCAGCGGCCCCGAAGGTCTGCGAGGCTGCGCAATGTGCAGAGGTTTACTGCTCAGGGAAGCAGTGAGATTCCCGTTATCTCTGCACATTGTGAGACCGAGGATCCCGCCTCTATTTCCCAGAGGCAGGAGGGTGAGCATGTGCAATGCGTGGTGGGTCCTGATTCGCTCACTGACGTCACACGGCTTGATGACAAGGCTGGTGACGTGGTGAATCCTGACTGGCCAGGCTGGGACGTCGTGGACCCTGATTGGGTCAAGTCCGTCATCTCCGCCTCGCGCCCGCCCTCGGGTGGAGCTGCACCTCCTTAAAAGCTCCCCCTGCCATCATGGAGGTGCGTGACCGTCCTTCTATGTTTGGATGTCTGGCAGCGTGCTGCCACGCCACTGCTCAGGCATTACTGTCTCTTGTGGGCTTGGCCCTTGCTGCTCCGGCAGTACCTCGTTTGCAGGCCGTGTTCCTGCCTTGCTGCTCCGGCAGTACCCCCGTCAACAGGCCGTGTTCCTGTCCCAGGTGAGCTCCTCAAGTCTCCATTGGACTCACCTGGTTATTGAAAGCACACGTGCGTGGGCACCTCTGTGCTACCCTCGTGCCATATTCTCGTGACTTCCACTGGCACACGTGCGTGGGCACCTCTGTGCTTCCCCGTGCAACAGGTACACCGAGCCGTGAGATCTGTGCCATACAACCCTCAGGGGTTAGGGCAGATCGGTGTACATAGATTGTCTGTGACATTCCAGACGATCGCTAGCAGCAACCCGCTCACTCTTCACCCACCATAGCGGCGGTCCCTTACACCGCACAGTGGACCTTGACCGGCGGAAGCAGTCCATTTCCCATCTTGGCACGCTTCCCTGGGTCCCCCTCGTAACATTACGGTCGCGCCAAAGGTCTGGCTATGGCTGAAGAGCAGCAGCAGTTGCTGCGTTATGTGCAGCAGTTGGAGTCACGATTGGCAGCAGTGGAGCAGTCTTCCTCCGATAAGACTACTCTGACGACAGTCGCCACCCAGGCGGCTACCCAGGCTGTGCTATTGGGCGGAAGGTCTCCTCGCCTTGCGCTTCCAGAGCACTTTAGCGGCAACAGCTCTGAGTGCCGTGGGTTTATAAACCAGGTTACCACCTACTTAGAGCTGTCCGCGACTCTTTACGCTACCGAGAAGGCGAAGGTAGCCTTCGTCCAGTCCCTGCTCACAGGGAGAGCGCTGAAGTGGTCCACGCCGTTGTGGGAGCGCGGAGATCGTGTGGTGAATAACTTAGCAGCTTATCTTGGGGCCATGAGAATGGTGTTCCTCGGGCCTCAAGTCACCCACAATTCCGCGCTGCGCCTCCTACGACTTCGGCAAGGGTCTGCTTCAGTCGGGGACTTTGCTGTACACTTTAGGACACTGGCCACAGAGCTGGACTGGCCGGATAAGGTCCTTGTCCCTGTGTTTTGGGAGGGCCTGGCAGGGTTTGTCAAAGACGCACTGGCCACACGTGAGGTGCCTGCCACTTTAGAGTCCTTGATTCAGGTTGCCTCTCGCATAGACATCCGCCAGGCGGAGCGAAGGCTCGAGGTCTCTTCAGCACCCACGTCTTCTCGGCCTAAAAAGCGTCTGACTCCCGTCTTCCATCAGACAGGTCCCCCAGCCAGTCCTGTAGGCGACTCCGTGGAGTCAATGGAAGTGTCCAAGGTGGTCTCCTCTGCCCCAGGTTCTCGGTCTTGTGTCATCTGCTTTTCCTGTGGGCAGAGGGGACACATAGCTACCCTATGTCCCAAACCGTCGGGAAAAGACAGCGTCTAGTTTCTATCAGAGGGGGGACTCTAGACGCTACTTCTCCCTCTAGGTTGACTATCAGCGCCCAGTTGCAGTTCGGCACTACTCTCTTCTCTGCCCTGGCTTGCTTGGACTCAGGCGCTGAAGGCAATTTCATCTCGACCTCCCTGGCAACCCGATACTCAGTTCCCCTGGTTCTGTTGCCCAAGCCACTCAGGGTCCGGGTAGTCGACGGGTCCATAGTACTCGATCCTATCACCCAGATCACCATCCCTCTCAGGATGGATGTACCACCGGGACACCATGAGCAGGTGTCCTTCCTGGTGCTTCCAGGGGGGACGGATGAGATCCTACTGGGTCTTCCCTGGTTGAGACAGCATGCTCCTATACTCAACTGGGCAACAGGGGAGATCTCATCCTGGGCAGGATCCTGTAGAGAGCACCTCGTGACTACCGAACCACCCGCTACCATTAGGTCGGTTGGGCCCTCAGGGAATACTGAGGGGCCGGGTTTACCGACACCTTATGAGGCCTACAGGGATGTCTTTTCCAAAAGGGCCGCAGATACTCTTCCTCCCCACCGGCCATATGATTGCCGAATAGACCTGAAGCCAGGCTCCGAGCCCCCTAGGGGCAGAGTGTATCCACTCTCTGCTCCAGAGACGGAGGCTATGTCCAAATATATTCAGGACAGCCTGGCGAAGGGGTTCATTCGCAAGTCTATTTCACCGGCTGGTGCAGGGTTCTTTTTTGTGCAGAAGAAGGAAGGGGATCTGCGCCCCTGTATCGATTACAGGGGATTAAATGCAATCACAATCAAGAACAAATACCCTTTGCCCCTCATTACTGAGCTATTTGGTCGATTCCGCGGGGCAAAGGTCTTCACAAAGCTGGATCTACGCGGGGCGTATAATCTAGTGCGAGTCCGAAAGGGCGATGAGTGGAAGACCGCCTTTAACACCAGGGACGGTCACTACGAGTATCTAGTAATGCCCTTCGGACTCTGCAATGCCCCCGCCGTATTTCAAGACTTTGTGAATGACATTTTCCGGGATTTGTATCTTTCCGTGGTTGCATACCTGGATGACATTCTTATCTTCTCCCCTGATCTTACCACCCATCGGAGGGATGTCATCCGAGTACTTAAGAGGCTCCGCACCCATTCGTTATATGCTAAGCTGGAAAAGTGCGATTTTGAACAGGAATCCTTGCCGTTCCTGGGGTACATAGTGTCCAGTCAGGGGTTAGCAATGGATCCGGGGAAGTTGGAGACAGTGATGAACTGGCCTGAGCCCCGCTCGCTGAAGGCGATCCAGCGATTCTTGGGGTTTATCAATTATTATCGCCAGTTCATTCCCAACTTCTCGACGGTGGCAGCACCCATCATTGCCCTTACCCGCAAGGGCGCTAATCCCAAAGCATGGACACGGGAAACGGTAGAGGCATTTCACACTCTCAAAACTCACTTCTCCAGAGCTCCCATCCTTCATCGTCCAGACATCTCCAAACCCTTCCTACTGGAGGTAGACGCCTCTTCGGTCGGTGCAGGTGCAGTCCTGTACCAGAAAAACGAACGAGGAAGGAAACATCCGTGTTTCTTTTTCTCCAAGACCTTTTCTCCGGCCGAGAGGAACTACTCCATAGGGGATAGGGAGTTACTGGCGATGAAACTAGCATTCCAGGAATGGCGGCATCTCCTGGAGGGTGCGAAGCATCCATTTGAGGTTTTTTCTGACCACAAAAACCTCACATACCTCCAGACAGCACAACGCCTGAACCCAAGGCAGGCCCGTTGGTCTTTATTCTTCTCCCGGTTCCGCTTTATTATCCGCCACCTGGCCGGTGAGAAGAACGTACGGGCCGATGCCTTGTCACGTTGTATGGTTGTGTTGGAGGAGGACGAGGAGGAGCCTCGTCTTATACTACCCCCGGACAGCTTGAGGATGGTCACTCCCACTTCTTTGGACCAGGTGCCACCTGGCAAAACCCTCGTTCCCCCTGAACTACGGAACGAGGTGCTATCGTGGGCCCATGCCTCCAAGGTCGGGGGTCACTTCGGGGTCAAAAGGACCAGAGACCTGGTGACCAGGCATTATTGGTGGCCGAGACTACCCCAGGACATACAGGAATATGTGGGAGCCTGTATGTCGTGTGCTCGGAATAAGCCGTCCCGGCAGAGACCGGCAGGTCTTCTTCACCCACTGCCAGTGCCGGATCGTCCCTGGGAGGTGGTAGGGATGGACTTCCTGGGAGATCTGCCCAAGTCAGCAGGGCACAGGGTCGTATGGGTCATCACGGACCACTTCTCTAAAATGGTCCACTTGGTGCCTCTCCCACGACTCCCGACGTCACGTGCTCTCGCCACCTTGTTCATTCGGCATGTATTTAGGTTGCATGGCATGCCTGACAAGGTGGTGAGCGACCGGGGTCCCCAGTTCGCGTCTCGCTTCTGGAGAGAGCTCTGTAAGCTCCTGCAGATAGAGCTGAACATCTCCTCCGCATACCATCCCGAGACCAATGGACTAGTGGAGAGGACTAATCAGACCTTGGTAACTTACCTCCGCCATTTTATATCCGCGCACCACGACAACTGGGCTAACCTCCTTCCTTGGGCCGAATTTGCCATTAACAATTCGGTCCATGAATCCTCTGGCCAGACTCCGTTCCTACTCAATAACGGACAACATCCCAGAATCCCGGTTCCGATGCCCATTACGTCACCCGATACTAGAGTGGAGGATTGGGCGACCAAGGCCCGGGAGATCTGGGATGACACCCAAGAGGCTCTTAAAAGGGCCAAAGACCGGATGGTGACAACGGCTGATGTTCGCCGCCGCCCTGCACCATCCTTCGCCCCTGGTGACCTAGTATGGCTGTCCTCTAAGAATGTTAACCTACGGGTACAGGCAGCCAAATTCGCCCGTAGGTATCTGGGTCCGTTTAAAGTACTACAGCAGGTAAACCCAGTGGCATATCGACTCCAGCTCCCTCCACGCTGGGCTATAGCCAACACCTTTCACGTGTCCCTCCTGAAACCCGTACGACTTAATAAATTCTCGGGGTCCCTGCCGGCTCAAACCGACTCCCCGTCCGACGACCCTGAGGTGGCAAAACTTGTGGAGACAAAAGTCATACAGGGCAAGAGGTACTACCTCGTGGAGTGGGCCGGTCGTGGTCCGGAGCATAGATCCTGGGAGTTGGAGGATCATATCCGCGCCCCGGGTTTGATAGCGGCCTTCGAGCACGGACAGGGGGGGGGGCCTAGACGGGGGGGTAATGTTACATCTCGTGGCTCTCCTGAGGCAAGGACTGAGGCAGTCTCCCATTCCTTGCCTGCCACGAGCACTCCTGCTCAGCAGCGCCGAAGGTCTGCCAGACTGCGCAGTGTGCAGGAGATACCTTCTCAGAGAGGCAGCAGAAGGGTGACACCTAGTGGTTCTCCTGTTACAAGGAGTGAAGCGGTCTCCCATTCCTGGCCTGCCGCAGACTCTCCTGCTCAGCGGCCCCGAAGGTCTGCGAGGCTGCGCAATGTGCAGAGGTTTACTGCTCAGGGAAGCAGTGAGATTCCCGTTATCTCTGCACATTGTGAGACCGAGGATCCCGCCTCTATTTCCCAGAGGCAGGAGGGTGAGCATGTGCAATGCGTGGTGGGTCCTGATTCGCTCACTGACGTCACACGGCTTGATGACAAGGCTGGTGACGTGGTGAATCCTGACTGGCCAGGCTGGGACGTCGTGGACCCTGATTGGGTCAAGTCCGTCATCTCCGCCTCGCGCCCGCCCTCGGGTGGAGCTGCACCTCCTTAAAAGCTCCCCCTGCCATCATGGCGGCGCGCGACCGTCCTTCTATGTTTGGATGTCTGGCAGCGTGCTGCCACGCCACTGCTCAGGCATTACTGTCTCTTGTGGGCTTGGCCCTTGCTGCTCCGGCAGTACCTCGTTTGCAGGCAGTGTTCCTGCCTTGCTGCTCCGGCAGTACCCCTGTCAACAGGCCATGTTCCTGTCCCAGGTGAGCTCCTCAAGTCTCCATTGGACTCACCTGGTTATTGAAAGCACACGTGCGTGGGCACCTCTGTGCTACCCTCGTGCCATATTCTCGTGACTTCCACTGGCACACGTGCGTGGGCACCTCTGTGCTTCCCCGTGCAACAGGTACACCGAGCCGTGAGATCTGTGCCATACAACCCTCAGGGGTTAGGGCAGATCGGTGTACATAGATTGTCTGTGACATTCCAGACGATCGCTAGCAGCAACCCGCTCACTCTTCACCCACCATAGCGGCGGTCCCTTACACCGCACAGTGGACCTTGACCGGCGGAAGCAGTCCATTTCCCATCTTGGCACGCTTCCCCGGGTCCCCCTCGTAACACGTGTGTGTTCAAGTTTCTACCAATATCCAGGAACTTTACACAGCCATTGACAAGGAGTGGACCAATATTCCACAGTCCTTAATCAACAACCCAATCAAAGGAGATGTTGCAAAGTGTGATGCAAATGGTGATCACACCACTCACACCACATACTGACGTTGTTTTTCTTCCCCTCTAGACCCTCCTCATACTGTAAAACTGCACATTTTATAGTGGCCTTTTATTGTGGCCAGCCTAAGGCACACCTGTGCAATAATCATGCTATCTAATCACCATCTTGACATGACACATCGGTGAGGGGGATGGATTATCTCTGCAAAGAAGTACTCATAAACACAGATTTAGACAAATTTGTTAACAATATTTAAGAGAAAAAGGCCTTTTGTGTACATAGAAAAAGTCTTAGATCTTTGAGTTCAGGTCATAAAAAAATTGGAGCAAAAACAAAAGTGTTACTTTTATTTTGTTGTTCAGTGTATATGCTAAGGTTAACCACTTTAACGGTAATCTTTCACCAGGTTTTTGCTCTCCCATCTTTGAGCAGCATAATGTAGAGGCAGAAACAGTGATTCTAGTGATGTACGATTTACTGGGCTGTTTGCTGTAATTTTGATAAAATCACAATTTTCTCTGCTGTACATCTAGCAGTTATTTGAATGTGGAGCTCTATAACCCCTCCCCCACCCCTGATTGGCAACTTTTTGTCCAAATACAGTATACACAGAAAGCTGACAATCAGTGGTGGGGTCAGGGTTATACAGTGCTCATGAATATGATTGGCTAACTGGTAGGAGGCCAAGTAGTCCGCTAATGATAATCTCCTGCTGATTAAACAGTGATTTTATCTAAACTACATTAAGCAGTCAAATAAGTGACACATCGCTGGAATGAAGTTCTCTTTTTCTGCATTATGCTATTGTCCGATGACATGGCAAAAACCTGGTGAAAGTTTCCTTTTAATGTGAAACGGCTGATGCTCTTCTTCATATTTTAATAGCACTCTCTTGATTTTATTTTAGCCATTTCTGTGAATTAGCATGTTCATTGGACATCATCCCAGCTCCAATAAACAGATTTTCCCTTGTTTATCAGTGTTGTCCGCAACATTGCACAACATGTATGCATGTTTTTTAATTATACTGGCTTGGTTGTAGAACGATGCCCCAGGCCTCTGAATACGCCTTTGCAAAAATCTCATGACCTGAAAAACAACGAAGAGAGTGAACAAGAACTGAATACTGTATGGATAAAGTAGATGACCATAGATATGGCAGCAATTGTTAACAATCTGAACAATTTTATCGTTGTTGAAAGTAATCACAGAACCAAAATGTTTAAATTATGGTTAACCTAATACAAAGACAGTAGTATTATTACACATGAATCCCCTGGTGTTTTTCAAGCAATCACAGACCCGGCAGAGAATGGGCATCTGTGATTGCATGTTGGAGTAACCTGAAATGAGAAAAATGAAGAATAATAAAGAGAAAAATAAAGAGAAAAATCAGAAAAACTGAAAATTTTGCAGTGGTCTCTTAATTTTTGCCAGAGCTGTATACTACAGTGTGTGTGTGTGTGTGTATGTGTATGTGTCGCGGGCGGCTGCGCTCGCTAACGCTCGGGTCCGGCGCTGCTGCTGCTAGGTGGCTTGAGCGGTGGGCCGGGGTGGTTTGTTTGGGAATTTAGTCCGTGACGCCACCCACGGGTTGTGGTGAAGATGGGCATCACCGCTGCTGGTGACGGAGATCCCGGGAGCGATGGTAGGAAGCAGCTGGGATGTTGTTTTCCCCCTCCGTGGGTAGGGGTTGGTGGTCCCGGTGCCTGGTGGTGTGACGGGGAGGCTGGATTGTTGGGTTGCAGGGTTGCAGGGACAGCGCGACGCGGTGCCGGATGGCACGGGTGTACTCACTCAGCAAGAGATGCACAAAGTCCCCGGTAAACCAAACGGCTGGATGGATGGGTCCCGCAGCCGGCTGCAGTGTCTCTCCCCGGACAGGTGATGGCAGCTGTCTTTCCCTGCACCTTTGTGTATTGTCTTGACTACGATGGGTCCCCAACGGTAGTCCGCTCCCTGGTGTATGGATGCCGGAGAAGCCCGTTTGCCCGCAGGGGCTGGCCCTTGGGTCTCTAGCCTTTGGCGGTAGCTGTATACCCTCACGGTGCGGACGGTTGCCTTCTAACGGGTCTTTGGTTGTTAGGAAACCCCTGGGGTTCCTGTCACACTCGGATTTGACTGTTGACGGCGGCTCCAAGCCTAGTCGGGGTCTGATGGCCCTGCCTGTGTGTGCTAGCTTCACTTCGCTCCCCGGTCGGTACCGGCGGGCCACCGCCCGACCCCGGTCTTACGGTTCCGCGTTGATCCACCACTCCTGCAGACGGCCACCACCGTCTGCCAACCTTGTTGTCAGTGCCTGGGCCACAAACCCAGACACTCTCCACTTTACTCCTCTCACTTCCACCTCCTGGACTGTTCTACTCCTTTTCCCGCCTCCAGGCCTGTGAACTCCTCGGTGGGTGGGGCCAACCGCTTGGCTCCGCCCCACCTGGTGTGGACATCAGACCCTGGAGGGAGGCAACAAGGATTTTATGTTTGGCTAATGTTACTGTCTAGTGGGGGTGGGGGTGTGTGTGTGTTACTTGTGATGACCTGGCTAGTCCAGGGCGCCACATTCCCCCTTGGTGCAATGCAGACCGTCCACGGGCTGCCCGTCCATCCCCGGTTTCATTTTTCAACTGTAAAAACATAAATAATATGTAAACATATAAAACATAAGCATACTTTTCAGGTCACTTTAACGTTGCACATATAAAACATTTTTAATCACAGATGGACGGACGGATGTCTTCCGCTTTCCCACCCAAGCAACCTAGCCCTGATGCTGCCCCTAAGAAGTGGCCAGCACCCCTTGACCCCAGTCCAGGTTCAGGCTGCTTGAGCGGAAACGGGTACGGTTACTCGACTGTCACTTCAGGGGACCCCACGTCCAAGGGGGACCCCTGACCCCAGGAGGATGGCCACCGGTCTAGGTGGTGGCCGGGCCCCAGCCTGCTCTGCTGCGGGCCCTTCCTCCAATCTGCCTCTCCGGAGGCGGCAACGGTTTCCATCCCACAATATTAATTACAAACCCACCAATTCGTGGGTGGCCTGCAAGTTCTCGGCCGTGTTCATGAGGTGTTTCTCATGTGGGTATGGGGTGAACTTATCAACAGGGACGACTCCAGTCCCAACGGGGATGGTTTTCTTCTTGGACGGTAATCAGGTGATTTTTGGTTTGATTCATTGTCATTCTCTCACATATTTACACAATCAACAGGTTGCACCCCTAAATGTCGGTTTCCCTATACCTAAGCGGGGGCCTACCTAGGTTGGAGCGTGTGGACCTTCGGGGCCCAATGTCAGTAGTTACAGGCGAGGGGACAGAGGAGACAACCTGTTCCTCTTCCCGTATATCGTGTGGGGCACGCGGAGACCCAAGGGGACTAGGTACAGGTGCAGCCCTGGGCACTGGTTCACTGGCGGTTACTTCTGTCTCCTTTTCCTCCACGGGTTGTGGGAACATTATTACCGGAATAATCACTGCGCCATTCTGCGTAGGCCAGTCCGCTGGGAAGTCACCCATCACCGTGTAGATCACCTCTTTTTCTTTCTCCCCGGTTGATCTGGGGGCCGGAACTTCAGCTGCCACCTTCAATGGAGATGGGCACCTCTTCAGGTGGTCCCTGGAAACCGTGGCCGAAGTCTTCCCCTGGTCATGACTAATCTGATAAGCCTTCTCATTCTCCCATTCAGTGGGTTGTATGACATACGGGGTTTTCTCCCACTGGTCATCAAGCTTATGGGTTCTTCTTTTTCGTTTTAGCACTACATCCCCTGGCTTAAAGGGACCAGCTGGAGCCCGCCTGTTGAAGCACTGTTCTTGTTGTTCCCGCCTACGACACAGGTTCCTTTCCACGTACTCCTGGATCTGTCGTGTACTGCACTCTCCGACGGGTGTCCCAGTCAGCAGTCGAAGGGAGGGCCTCTGGAGCTTCCAAGTCCATTTCCAGGTCCACCGGCAACCGGCCCGGTCGGGCTCACCGGCAACCGGCCCGGTCGGGCTCTCATCAGATACGCTGGTGTACATTTGGTAGAGCTAGAGGGAATGTTATTGTACATGTCGACCAGGTCAGGCAACTTTTCTGGCCACAGGTTCCGCTCTTCTAACGGTAGCGTCTTAAGGAGACCCAGGACCAGATGGTTCATCTTCTCACACATGCCATTAGTCTGAGCATGGTATGGCGTGGTCCGAATCTTCTTGCAGCCGTATAACTGGCAGAATTCTTGAAACACCTCTGCTTCAAAAGCCGGGCCCCGATCGGTAAGCACCCTCTCCAGGTACCCGTGCAGGCGGCAAAAGTAGGCCTGGAATGCTCTAGCGGCAGTACAGCCGGTCAGATCTTTGACTGGGACAACCACCATGAACCTCGAATAGTGGTCTACGATGGTCAGGGCGTAGGTGTACCCACTTCGGCTAGGGGTGAGTTTGACGTGGTCCAGGGCGACCAACTCCAGCGGTTGATGGGTAATGATTGGACGTAGAGGGGCCTTCTGGCTGGCCTCGTCCCTTCTTCTCAGTGCACAGGGACCACACTCTCGGCACCAGGCCTCCACAGACTCCCGCATCCCACTCCAATAGAACCACTCTCTCAACAGCATCTCCAGCTTCTTCCACCCAAAGTGCCCGGCACCGTCATGGTAAGCCCGTAGAACTGTGGGCACACTAGCCTGAGGAACCACCAGCTGACGAACCTTCTCATGAGTCTTCGGGTTGATCAGTTCCCGATACAGTTTCCCCTGGCACAGATGCAGCCGGGCTCGTTCCTTCCACAGCTGTTGGGCCTCGGGAGGAGCAGCAGGGTCCATTCCAGCAGAACCTTGTTCAATCATGGTCTTGATCAATTGGACGGCAGGCGCTTGGTCTTGGGCTTCTTACCATCCCTGACTGGGTAGCGGGTCCAGGTTCGCCTGTTGCTGCTTGACATGCAACTTCTCGACTGGTGGCCGGTGAAATGCGGGCAATTCGATTTCTTCGAGATCATCGTCTTCCGACCCCTCATCCGGCAGGTGGGGCATCCGGGATAGCGCGTCCGCGTTGATGTTCTTGCGGCCGGCTCGGTACTTGATCGTGAAGTCATAGTTAGACAGCCTGGCCACCCACCACTGCTCCAACACGCCCAGCTTGGCCGTGTCCAGATGGGTTAATGGATTATTGTCCGTATGGGCGGTGAACTTGGCTGCTGCGAGGTAATGGCGGAATCGCTCAGTAATGGCCCACACCAGGGCTAGGAACTCAAGCTTGAAGGAGCTGTAATTCTCAGGGTTTCTTTGCGTGGGCCGGAGTTTTCTGCTGGCGTAGGCGATCACTTTTTCCCTTCCGTTCTGGACCTGGGACAGGACTGCTCCCAAGCCTACATTACTGGCATCGGTGTAGAGGATGAATGGGAGACTGTAGTCGGGGTACGCCAGGATTTCTTCCCCGGTCAAGGCCGTTTTCAGCTGGCAGAAGGACTCTTCATGCTTCTCTTCCCACACCAACGAGGTTCCAGGTGACCTGCCACCCTTGGTCTGTCCCACGAGGAGGTCTTGCATGGGGGCGGCCATCTTCGTGTATCCCTTAATGAAGCGGCGATAGTAGCCCACCAGGCCCAGGAACTGTCTCACCTCTCTCACCGTGGTCGGCCTCGGCCAGTCCTGAATGGCAGTGATCTTTTCGGGATCTGGGGCGACGCCTTCCGTGCCCACCACATGTCCGAGGTACTGCACCCTGGGTTTCAGTAGGTGGCACTTAGAGGGCTTCAATTTCATCCCATATTTGGCTAGGGATGTGAACACTTCAGCCACATGTTCCAGGTGGGCCTCGTACGTCTGGGAATACACGATCACATCATCCAGATACAGTGGGACCGTTTCGAAATTGAGATGTCCCAGGCAACACTCCATGAGCCGTTGGAAGGTTCCAGGGGCATTGCACAGCCCGAACGGCATGCTGTTAAACTCGCAGAGTCCCATGGGAGTGGCGAATGCCGTCTTCTCACGGTCCTCTGGTGCGACTGCTACCTGCCAGTACCCGCTAGTAAGGTCAAGGGTAGAGAAGAAGTTAGCAGTTCTCAGCGCAGCTAGCGACTCTTCGATACGGGGGAGAGGATAGGCATCTGATCTGGTTGATCTTCTGGTAATCCACACACATTTTCATGGTGCCGTCCTTCTTCTTTACCAGCACCAGTGGGGCTGCCCAGGGACTACAACTATCCCGAATGACCCCTGCCTCCTTCATGTTCCTCAACATGTCTTTGGCGCATTGATAGTGTGCTGGCGGAATGGGCCTATACCTCTCTTTGATGGGTGGGTGTAGGCCTGTAGGGATATGGTGTTGAACCCCCTTAATCCTCCCGAAATCTAATGGGTGCTTGCTGAAAACCTGTTCATACTCTTGCACTACCCTGTATACCCCCTCTTTGTGATGCGTGGGTGTGGTTTCAGTACCTACATGTAGTTCCTGGCACCACTCCTCTAACTGTTCAGGGGGTGTATGGTTACTGGCAGGGGATGCTGAGGTAGGAGGGACGGCTTCGTGAATGGTGCGAGGGTCTAGGGTGAGCAACTTGGCGAGGGTAGCATAACGGGGGAGCCTGACTTCCTCCTCTCCACAATTCAGCACTCTTACAGGCACTCTCCCCTTTTTAACGTCAACCACCCCTCTGGTCACCATCACCGTGGGCCAGTGTTCAGAAGGCGTGGGTTCCACCATCGTCGGGTAGTCGCGCCCCTGGGGGCCTACTGCTGCTCTGCACCAAATCATCATCTCACTTCGGGGTGGCACTACCAAGGGGGCCACATCCATCACCCTTACTCCACCAATCTCTCCACCAGTTGAGTTCACTTGCTGCCGATACAGAAGGGCCCGGATCTCACGCTGCACAGCCCTCTGTCAGCCTCCTCCTGCTGTGGCGGCCAACTGCTGCAACAGACTCAGCACCTCACTCATACAATGCTCCATCACATTAGTCCCTAGGATTACTTTTGGGTTATGGTCACTGGGTTCATTCATCACCACAACCATCTCTTGGTCCTTTAACTCCGCACGTCCGACGGTCAGGGTCACTTGTTTGTATCCCACTTGGGTTAGAGGGAGTCCATTGGCTGTGACCAGGGTCAGGCTATCATCAGAGGGGGCAAGTTCATCAGTACCCCAATACCGCTGGTACAGTGTATATGGTATAGTGGTAACCTGTGATCCTGTGTCCAAGAGGGCCATGAGCGGGATGCCATCCACTGCCAGAGGGATGATGGGGCGAGCTCCGACGTACCGGTCTCGCCAATCGGGGGGGCCGTTGGTGTCTACTCCTGAGGATTGTCCCTTGGCCCCAGGGGTTGCTCGTTTAACAGGCACCGCCTAGAGTAGTGGCCAGGCTTGCTGCACCTGTAACAAATAGGAGGCCCGTACCGTAAGTCATTGGTCCTTTTCCGCTGCATCCAGGGGACGTCCTCCGGGTTATCGGCGAGCTGGATCCTCCCTGGGGGCTTGACTCTCGACGGCAGCTGGAGTGCGGCGAGGATCTTGGCTAGGTCATCATCCATGCGGCGGACCTGGGCAGCTAGCTCCTCCATCATCCCGACGGGCGCTGCAGGGGCTGGTAGAGCCGGGAGAGGAGGTGCCACCGTGATGGGAACGGTTTCAGCCGGCCACGGGGCCGCCTCAGGAGCGTCTGGCGTTGGAGCCTGCAGGGCCTTGATGGCCTGCTCTTTCAGCACTGCAAAGTCCAGATTGGGGTGTTCTAGGGCCCACAGCCGCAGCTGCTTGCGGTCTTCCGCGGACTCCAGCCCTTGCAGGAATTGTTCCACTAGCATCTTATTGCTGTCCGCATCATTAATAGTGTCCACCCGCTTCAGTGTACGGAGGGCTGTTTGCAGGCGCAGGGCATAGTCTCTTATATTGTCCGCAGGCCGCTGTCGACACTGATAAAACTGCATCCGCAGCTCCGCTTCTGTGCGGGTCTCAAAAGCGATTTGTAGTTTCTCGAAAACGGTAGTCACCGAGGCCCGGTCCGCGTCGGTCCAGGTCTCCGCCTCCTGCTCAGCCACGCCGGTTAGCTGCCCTAGCACTACCGCTGCCCGTTGCCTATCAGCCAAGGGATATAAATCGAGGACCGAGCTAATCTTTTTCCGGAACACCTGCAAAGCATCAGGCTTCCCATCGTGCTGCGGTAGCCAGGTAGCATCGGGCACATAGGGCAGGGAGAACGGCATCACCTGGGCAACCGCTGGTCCCCGGTAAACCAAACGGCTGGATGGACGGGTCCCGCAGCCGGCTGCAGTGTGTCTCCCCGGACAGGTGATGACGGCTGTCTTTCCCTGCACCTTTGTGTATTGTCTTGACTACGATGGGTCCCCAACGGTAGTCCGCTCCCCGGTGTATGGATGCCGGAGGAGCCCGTTTGCCCGCAGGCGCTGGCCCTTGGGTCTCTAGCCTTAGGCGGTAGCTGTATACCCTCACGGTGCGGACGGTTTCCTTCTAACAGGTCTTTGGTTGTTAGGAAACCCCTGGGGATCCTATCACACTCGGATTTGACTGTTGACGGCGGCTCCAAGCCTAGTCGGGGTCCGATGGCCCTGCCTGTGTGTGCTAGCTTCACTTCGCTCCCCGGTCGGTACCGGCGGGCCACCGCCCGACCCCGGTCCTACGGTTCCGCGTTGATCCACCACTCCTGCAGACAGCCACCACCGTCTGCCAACCTTGTTGTCAGTGCCTGGGCCACAAACCCAGACACTCTCCACTTTACTCCTCTCACTTCCACCTCCTGGACTGTTCTACTCCTTTTCCCACCTCCAGGCCTGTGAACTCCTCGGTGGGTGGGGCCAACCGCTTGGCTCCGCCCCACCTGGTGTGGACATCAGACCCTGGAGGGAGGCAACAAGGATTTTATGTTTGGCTAATGTAACTGTCTAGTGGGGGTGGGGGTGTGTGTGTGTTACTTGTGACGACCTGGCTAGTCCAGGGCGCCACATATGTATATGTGTATATATATATATATATATATATATATATATATATATATATATATATATATATATATATATATATATTATAATATAATATAGGGCTGGCTCCAGGTTTTTGTGGGCCCCATGCGAAAGAGTCTCAGTGGGCCCCATGCACACGCGGACACGCACATACACATACATACATACACTGTGTGCAGATTTATTAGGCAAGTTGTATCTTAGAGGATTTTTTTATTATTGATCAACAACTATGTTGTCAGTCAACTCAAAAGACTCCTAAATATCAAAGCTTAATATTTTTGAAAGTTGGAGTGGGGTTTTTTAGATTTGGCTATCTTTGGAGGATATGTGTTTGTGCAGATAACTATTACTGTGCAGAATTATTAGGCAATGTAATAAAAAAACAAATATTCCCATCTCACTTGTTTATTTTCACCAGGTAAACCAATATAACTGCACAAAATTTAGAAATAAACATTTCTGGTATGCATAAACAAAACCCCAAAAAACGAGTGACCAATATAGCCACCTTTCTTTATGATGACACTCAACAGCCTACCATCCATAGATTCTGTCAGTTGCTTGATCTGTTTATGATCAACATTGCGTGCAGCAGCCACCACAGCCTCCCAGACACTGTTCCGAGAGGTGTACTGTTTTCCCTCCCTGTAGATCTCACATTTTATGAGGGACCACAGGTACTCTATGGGATTCAGATCAAGTGAACAAGGGGGCCATGTCCTTATTTTTTCAGCTTTTAGACCTTTACTGGCCAGCCACGCTGTGGAGTAGTTGAATGCATGTGATGGAGCATTGTCCTGCATGAAAATCATGTTTTTCTTGAACGATACCAACTTCTTCCTGTACCACTGCTTGAAGAAGTTGTCTTCCAGAAACTGGCAGTAGGGCTGGGAGTTGAGCTTCACTCCATCCTCAACCCAAAAAGGTTCCACAAGTTCATCTTTGAAGATACCAGTCCATACCAGTACCCCACCTCCACCTTGCTGGCATTTGAGTCGGAGTGGAGCTCTATGCCCTTTACTGATCCAGTCTCTGTCCCATCAAGAGTCACTCTCATTTCATCAGTCCATAAAACCTTTGAAAAATCAGTCTTAAGACATTTCTTGGCCCAGTCTTGACATTTTATCTTATGTTTCTTGTTCAAAGGTGGTGGTTTTTCAGCCTTCCTTTGCTTGGCCATGTCGCTGAGTATGACACACCTTGTGCTTTTTGATACTCCAGTAACGTTGCAGCTCTGAAATATGGCCAAACTGGTGGCAAATGGCATCTTCGCAGCTTCACGCTTGATTTTCCTCAGTTCATGGGCCGTTAGTTTGCGCCTTTTTTGCCCAACACGCTTCTTGTAACCCTGTTGGCTATTTGCCATGAAACGCTTGATTGTTCGGTGATCATGCTTCAAACGTTTGGCAATTCCAAGACTGCTACATCCCCCTGCAAGACATCTCACAATTTTGGACTTTTCAGAGCCCATCAAATCTCTCTTCTGACCCATTTTGCCAAAGGAAAGGAAGTTGCCTAAAAATTAAGCACACATTATATAGGGTGTTGATGTCATTACACCACACTCCTCCTCATTACAGAGATGCACATCACCTGATTTACTTAATTGGTAGTTGGCTCTCAAGCCTATACAGCTTGGAGTAGGACAACATGTATAAAAATTATCATGTGATCAAAATACTCATTTGCCTAATAATTCTGCACGCAGTGTACATACACATACAGGCATATGTACATATACATATTTAAAGAGAAATTCAGAATAACACATATAAACAGACATAAATCTATACACAGTCATATACACTGGCACACAGACACACATCATACACACAGACACATTAGAAGTGTTATTAATATGGGGACGCTGGGAGCAGCCTCACTCATCTCCCCCACTTGTTTCCCGTCCAGCTACTGCAGGGCATGTGGCTGTGCTGCACCAATTGGTGGCCATCACTAACAGACATGACCGCACACAGACACTGCTGTATATACATCACAGGAGAGGCTGGGAACATACACATTACTGAGGAGGGGGGCATACAGCAATGGGGGGCATACAGCTCCAGAGGGGGGGGGTACAGCTCTGAGGGGTATACAGCACTGGGGTGGAGGGGTACATACAGCTCTGGGGGGTATACAGCACTGGGGTGGAGTGGGACATACAGCTCTGGGGGGGTATACAGCACTGGGGTGCAAGGAACATAAACCTCTGGGGGAGTATGCAGCACTCGGGTTTAAGGGGGACATACAGCTCTGGGGGATATACAGCACTGGGGTGGAGTGGGACATACAGCTCTGGGGGAGTATACAGCACTGGGGTGCAAGAAACATAGACCTCTGGGGGAGTATACAGCACTGGGGTGGAGGGGACATAAGTGGCGCCCATGAAGCTTTTTAGGTGCGATATTCGACTCGGGTAAGGAGGGGGTTAATTACCGGTGTGCCACATTCACACTTTCCATAAAGCTTAGGAGCCTTCTCCCGGGGGAAGGGATGGCTCAGGGTTGGCAGGGGGGTGGCCATCATGAGTCATGGGACTTCACCGGTCACTGAAACCAGCTACCTGGGGGGTGGGTTCCACTTTGGGTAGACGTAGGAGCACACTGATACAATCACTAGTCAGTCTACCCGGGACACCAGTTCTGGGACACGACACCATCACCTCTTTCATCTCTTCACATCTCCTGGGGATAAGAGCGGAACGCTCGGCCCAGGTGCCTCACAGCTGGAAGGGCAACTCTGAAAAAGGACTATTTTCTTCTTTCAAACACCGGTGACTTCTCCTAACTTATCTGGGTTCGATGGAGCCCATCACAGCGGGTGACCAGTACTATCCGGGCGAGCGGCACAGCCAGGGCCGGATTATAGGCAGGGCAGGCGGGGCTGCCGCCCAGGGGCCCCCACCACAAGAGCCTCCAAGGGGGCCCCCACCACCATCTGTCTTTGGCTTCCTGTGTTGGCGGCCCCCATGATCATAGCTGGCTTTATCTATATGTGAGTAGTGCAGTTGCACAGTGTGCCGTCCGCCAGGCTCCAGAGGGGGGCGGTGCAGGGAGACAGATGTCATTTTGATTTTCAGTTTCCTCTCTGCCGCGGCTGTTATCTGCCCGAGAGGATTGTGGGGGCGGGAAATTCATCGTCTCTGATATGTCAGGGCCATCCTGCTGCTGTGGATGCAGCTAGAGCCTGCACCGTCCATGAGAGATGCAGGCTGTGATAGAAGGACGATGTCAGCTGTGAGAGTAAGGTCACTCAGCAGGGCAGGGGAGGGGGGTGTAGAGGGGGCCACAGTGCTCTCCAAGTAACTCCAAAACAGAGCAATCAGTAAGGGGGAATAACTGCATATAGTTGCACATGAAAGGTGGAGACAGGGACATTTTATTGCAAGTGGTGTATATTTTGTTCCTGGAGTTTGGGGGGGGGGGGGTCATTTTACTGCAAGAGGTGAAGTGTGTATGAACGACCTACATAGGAGCTACATTGCAGTATAGTCCCTGACACCCATCATTGTTTAAACCTACCTACACCTCCTTAATTACACTATTCCCTTTTCATATAATCAGAATGTAAGCCCCTTCCCTAGATTATAATCATACAATAATGCTCCCTCCCCCACTAGATTGCAATCATACAATAATGCCCCCCTCCCCCACTAGATTGTAATCATATAATAATGCCCCCTCCCCCACTAGATTATAATCATATAATAATGCCCCCTCCCCCACTGGAGTATAATCACAGGATAACACTCCCCTCACCTGGAGAGCAATCATAAAATAATGCCCCCCCCCCCTTCCCCTGGAATATAATAGAGTAAAACACCTCACTAATGGAGTATAATCATAAAATAACGCCCCCTCCCTAGAGTGGAGTATAATCATAGAATAATGCCCCCCATCCCTTTGACTATAATCATTATCCCCTTTTTGAGTATATTCATACACTACCTTATTGTGATATAACCGCCTCCTGGAGTATAATTACATACACCCCTTGCAGTAAAATGATGCCCCCCCCGGAGTTTAATGTGTTCTTTCCGTGTACATGTGCCAGACGTATTGCTGAGTGCCATTCACTGACAGCTATCAGTTTTGTTATTCATATTGACTTCATAAAATTTTGTCATAGTATTATAGTACTCAAAATTTAACTCCTTCACCCCGATCTTCCGTTTTTTTTTGTTTGTTTTTTTCTCCCCTTCTTCTGAGAGCCGTAACTTTTTTTATTTTTCCATCAATCTTGCCATATAAGGGCTTATTTTTTGTGTGACAAATTGTACTTTTGAGTGAAATCATCAGTTTTACCATATATTGTACTAGGAAACAGGGAAAAAAATCCAAGTGCGATAAAATTGCAAAAAAAGTGCAATTGCACGATTGTTTTTGGGTTATTTTATTCACCATGTTCACTATATTGTAAAACTACCATGTCAGTATGATGCCGAGTTCATAAATACCAAACAGGTATACTCTTACTTTTATCTAAGGGGTTAAAAAATTCAGAAGTTTGTTAAAAAAAAATTGTGCTTTTGGTGCCATTTTTTGAAACCCGTAGTGTTCTAATTTTTTGGGATGTGATTCTCAGTGACTGCTAATATTTTTGCGTCTTGAGCTGGTGTTTTCAATTATACAATTTTTATGAAGTTGCTACTTTTTGATCGTCCGTTATTGGATCTTTTTAAAAATTTTGTGGCGACCCAAAAACATAATTTTGGCATTTGGATTTTTTTCTCGCTACACCATTTACCGATCTGATTAATTGATTTTATATTTTTATTGATCGGGCATTTCTGAACTCTGAGATATCAAATATGTGTATATTTTTTTAACTGTTTTATTTTCAGTGGGGCGAATGAGGCATGATTTGAACTTTTTATTTATTTTTTTACATTTTGTATTTATTTTACTTGCCCCCTTGAGAGCTATAAGGATCAGCAGTCTGATCGCTTGTGCATCCCTGTTGATCAGAGCTGTACAGCTCTGATTAGCAGAAATACAGCATTCCTGTGTGAGTCGGCGCTCTATCGACTGTGACAGAAAATATGTCATGATAGCAACAGGGGTCATTACATGGCCCGCCGCTACCATAGCAACCATCGACTTCCCATGATCGTGTCAAGGGGCCACCGATGGCGGCAGGGAACAGCGCGATCCTCGATCTTTCTGTGTGTAAGTGGACAGCTGTGAGTGATCCTGGACTGTATCTGTATTGTAGTACTGTAAATCTGAATGTGGCAGAACAGGATAAGACACATGTTCATTGGATTTATATCTAAATGCTACAGTTCGCGCTTTACTGTTATGGCTAAAAATGTTAACGTTATGGGGCCCCCACCAGATTTTCTGCCCAGGGGCCCCCACCAACCTTAATCCGGCCCTGGGCACAGCACAAATAATGAGTAAAGACACCTGGAATCGCAGCCACTGACTCTGACTCTTGATTACTGTCACCGCCGCCCTGCGACTTGGCGCTCAAACGCCATCACTATTCCCCCTCCTCATCATCCCTGGGGCCCTCTCCACCTGTGGGGAACGATACCATCTCTGGCTGCTACTACCATCCGCCCCAGAGGACAGCGACAGCAGCTAAATCCCTGGCCGCATACCATAGGTGGCATCACGACATTCATCCTACTACTATCCCCACCATCTTTCCCTCTTTATTGGTACAACACGGGGCACGAAGCCAGGCAGGCTACCACGACATCCCACATCATGACACGAGCCCGATGATGAGTAACACAGGTACGAGACACCCCGTGCCTGACAACCCCTGCCCCCTGGGTGCTACAGATATAGCTCTGGGGGGTATAGAAGTATGCAGTCCCCACATTCTTCCATATAACATAATGCATCCATATTGTTCCACATAATTAATGCAGCCTCATATTAATCCATATAATGCACCCGCATATTCCTCCATAGCGTTTTGCAGCCCCCTTAGTCCTCCATATAGAATAATGCACCAAATATTCATCCACATAGAATAATGCACCAAATATTCATCCATATGCACCCCAGATTGCTCCGCATAATATAATGCAGCCCCCATGTAGCAGCACCATGTAGCAGCCTCCATGTAGCAGCACTATGCATCCCCCATATAGAAGCACTATGCAGGCCCATGTAGCAACACTATGCAGGCCCATGTAGCAGCCCCCATGCAGCAGCCCCCATGTAGCAGCACCATGCAGCAGCCCCCATGTAGCAGCACCATGCAGCAGCCCCCATGTAGCAGCACCATGCAGCAGCCCCCATGTAGCAGCACCATGCAGCAGCCCCCATGTAGCAGCACTATGAAGCCCCCATGTAGAAGCATTATGCAGCCCCATGTGGCACCACTATGCAGCCCCATGTCGCCGCCCCCATGTAGTAGCACCAATGTAGCAGCCCCCATGTAGCAGCACCATGCAGCAGCCCCCATGTAGGAGCACCATACAGCAGTTCCCATGTAGCAGCACCAAGCAGCAGCTCCCATGTAGCAGGTCCCATGTAGCAGCCCCCATGTAGCAGCCCCCATGTAGCAGCCCCCATGTAGCAGCCCCCATGTAGCAGCACCCATGTAGCAGCACCCATCAAGCAGCACCCATGCAGCAGCCCCCATGTAGCAGCCCCCATGCAGCAGCCCCATGTAGCAGCACCATGCAGCAGCCCCCATGTAGCAGCACCATGCAGCAGCCCCCATGTAGCAGCACAATGCAGCCCCCCATGTAGAAGCACTATGCAGCCCCCCATGTAGAAGCATTATGCAGCCCCATGTAGCACCACTATGCAGCCCCATGTAGCAACATTATGCAGCCCCATGTAGCCGCATTATGCAGCCCCGTGTAGCAACACTATAAAGCCCAGTGTACTAGCACTATGCAGCCCCCCGTAGCAGCACTATGCAGCTCCACGTAGCAGCACTATGCAGCCCCATAGTCCGTCTGGCCACCGTGATCAATACATACTTCCTCTTCATACCCCCGCTGCTCCGGTCTTCTCAGTGCGTCCACTGTTCTGCCGCTCTGACAGCTCAGGACACCGGGACGCACAATAATGATGTCATCGCGCTCCTCTGTACTGAGCTGTCAGAGGCAGAGCGCAGACAGTCGATGCAGGAGAATGATGACAGAGAGCACGTCGCTCCCTCTATCATCATAGCTTTCAATTGTATTGACATGTGCGATGCCGATACAATTGAAAGTGCGATCCACAGCAGGGGCCCGCGGGAGGTAAAAGAGGCCGGTGCAGCGCTGGCATTGGGCCTCTCCTCACTGACTCACGGGCTCCAAAGCCATTGGCAGTACGCCACCCTGCCGTCTGTGAGTGGGCCCCCTCGGCGGTCCAGGGCCCCGGCACTTGCACAGGTGTGCTGGGTGCTGACGCCAGCCCTGAGGAGAATGATGACAGAGAGCTCTATCTCCCTCTATCATCATTGCTTTCAATTGTATCAGCATCTGCGATGCCGATATAATTGAAAGTGCAATCCTCAACGGGGGCCCACGGGAAGTGGTGCAGCGTGGCATTAGGCCTCTCCTCTCTGACTGACGGGCTCCAAAGCGGACGGTATGCTAATCTGCCACCTGCAAGTGGGACCTGGCACTTACCCAGGCGTGCAGGGTGCTGACTAGAGATGAGCGAACCGGGCGTGGTTCAGCTCGAGTTCAGTTTGCTGAACGGAGGTCTCGTTCGAGTTCGGTTCGGCGAACCGGTTCGGCAAACCACTCAAACCGCATAGGAAACAATGGGAGGCAATCACAAACACATAAAAACACTTGAAAACACCCTCAAAGGTGTCCAAAAGGTGACAAACAACTCACAACACAACACAAACACATGGGAAAGTGAAAAGAACAAATTCTCATGCGAAAACAAAAGAGCGTTACAAGGAAAAGAGGATGAGACACAGATATAGGCATGGCATGCCCTTCTAAAATCATGTAAAACACCGCAAGGTGACTCCAAGCGGAGTCTCCCTTTTTTCCAAAAATTGGGCCACACACACACCCACCCCTTCAGTGGCAGCACTTGTGCCCCAGTTGTACACTTCACAGGTAGATTTGCATCAAGCACATTCTAAAGTACGCCATCCTTAACCGTCCCCAGGATGACACCGGGGTAGGTAGCAAAGTCTTTATTGATCCCAGATCTGTTCATCTTGGCTCCTTTTAAAAAACACAGCAAGGGTTACTCCAAGCGGAGTCTCCCTTTTTTCCAAAAATTGGGCCACACACACACCCCATCAGTGGCAGCACTTGTGCCCCAGTTGTACACTTCACAGCTAGATTTGCATCAAGCACATTCTAAAATACGCCATCCTTAACCGTTCCCAGGATGACCCCGGGGTAGGTAGCAAAGTCTTTGCTGAACCATGACTTGTTCATCTTGGCTCCTTCTAAAAAACACAGCAAGCAAGGGTTACTTCAAGCGGAGTCTCCCTTTTTTTCAAAAAATTGGGCCACACACACACCCACCCCTTTAGTGGCAGCACTTGTGCCCCAGTTGTACACTTCACAGGTAGATTTGCATCAAGAACATTCAAAAATACGCCATACTTAACCGTCCCCAGGATGACACCGGGGTAGGTAGCTAAGTCTTTCCTGATCCCAGCTCTGTTCATCTTGGATCATTTTTAAATACAATGTAAGCAAGGGTTACTCCAAGCGGAGTCTCCCTTTTTTCCAAAAATTGGGCCACACACACACCCACCCCTTTAGTGGCAGCACTTGTGCCCCAGTTGTACACTTCACAGGTAGATTTGCATCAAGCACATTCCAAATCCAGCAATACAGCAGGGACTAAAACTTAGCTTTTACTAGTACATAGATAAAATCAGTAATAACAATAATAATAAGGTGCTTGTGCATAAATTGTGCAAACAACAGCAAAATGCCACATGGCAGCGCATAGGCTTGATCTCACCCAAGCTTCATCCATGGGCTGGACTGCACATCGGTCCCAAGGTGAGAGGTCACAGGCCGGAAGGATCAGGTAGACAGATATACTACAAACCCTGTTGTGCCCCGTGAATGAACTTCCACCCTGACAAGGGCAGCACCCAAGTAGAATGTCTGCCCCAAAACCAAAAAACAAACAATTCCTCCCGACGCGTTTCCCTCTCAGTAATGAGAGTTCCTCAGGGGAGACGGAGGAAAAAATTGGGAGAGATCAACCTGCAGTGGCAGGGATCAGCACAGGCCAACAAGGTGATGGACCTATGTGTGCTAGGCAAATGGTGGCAAATAGTTGCTTAGCACTTGTCCCAATTTTTTCCTCCGTCTCCCCTGAGGAACTCTCATTACTGAGAGGGAAACGCGTCGGGAGGAATTGTTTGTTTTTTGGTTGTGGGGCAGACATTCTACTTGGGTGCTGCCCTTGTCAGGGCGGAAGTTCATTCACGGGGCACAACAGGGTTTGTAGTATACCTGTCTACCTGATCCTTCCGGCCTGTGACCTCTCACCTTGGGACCGATGTGCAGTCCAGCCCATGGATGAAGCTTGGGTGAGATCAAGCCTATGCGCTGCCATGTGGCATTTTGCTGTTGTTTGCACAATTTATGCACAAGCACCTTATTATTATTGTTATTACTGATTTTATCTACGGTATGTACTAGTAAAAGCTAAGTTTTAGTCCCTACTGTATTGCTGTTACCTTTTGGACTATAGGGCATTACATTTTCTGCTTAGCAGACCTGCTGTTTTACATTCCAAATCCACAAGCATTTACT
Organism: Anomaloglossus baeobatrachus; assembly: GCF_048569485.1. NCBI lineage: Eukaryota > Metazoa > Chordata > Amphibia > Anura > Aromobatidae > Anomaloglossus > Anomaloglossus baeobatrachus. Next base: position 455,834,419 of record NC_134356.1, read on the forward strand.
CTCCCCAGGATGACACAGGGGTAGTAAATTCCTTCTGGATCCATGACTTGTTCATTTTGATGAACGTTAGTCTGTCCACATTGTCACTGGACAGACGCGTGCGCTTATCTGTCAGCACACACCCAGCAGCACTGAAGACACGTTCAGAAACAACGCTGGCAGCTGGACACGACAAAATCTATAAGCCGTAAGTGGAGAGCTCTGGCCATTTTTCAAGATTTGAAGCCCAAAATGAGCAAGACTCCATTTGCAAAGTCATGGCATCGATGTTCATTTGGAGATACTCCTGTATCATCCTCTCCAGCCGTTGACTATGTGTCAGACTTGTTGTCTCTGGTGGCCTTGCAAAGGATGGTCTAAAAAAATTATGAAAAGATTCAATAAAATTGCTGTTACCAGCACCAGATACGGTGCTGCTGGTACGGGTAGACTGTTGAAGATGACGAGACCATCCCATGTTTGTCAAGTTACAACTGGGATATTCACTCCCTGCACCACGGTTGTTTGGTGGAAAAGCCGAGCTAAGATCGAGTAATAGCTTCTGCTGATACTCCTGCATACGTGCGTCCCTTTCTATGGCTGGAATTATGTCACAAAATTTGGACTTGTACTGGGGATCTAATAGTGTGGCAAGCCAGTAGTCATCATCACTTCTAATTTTGACAATACGAGGGTCATGTTGGAGGTAGTGCAGCAAGAAGGCGCTCATGTGTCTTGCGCAGCCATGTGGACCAAGTCCACGCTGTGTTTGTGGCATAGAGGTGCTAACCGTTCTTTCTTCTTCTGACATCTCCCCCCAACCTCTTTCAACTGAAATTTGACCAAGGTCTCCCTCATCCGCTGAGTCTTCTATGTCCTTGGACAGTTCATCCTCCATTTCTTCATGTTCTCCTGCACCTTCCTCAACATTTCGCCTGCTACCATGCGCCCTTGTTGATCCCTGTCCCCCATGGTCCCATGCCTGCCGCGTTGGTGACGATGAACGTCTGGACCTTGGTGATGTTGTTGTCTCTTGCGCATATGAATCCTCCTGTAGTTCCTCCCCTTGCTGTTGTCCCACCCCCTGACTCCGAATAGTGTTTAGCGTGTGCTCCAGCATGTAAATGACTGGAATTGTCATGCTGATAATGGCATTGTCAGCGCTAAACATTCATCACCATGTCGAAACTGTGCAGAAGGGTGCATAGGTCCTTGATCTGAGACCACTCCATCAGGGTGATCTGCCCAACCTCTGCATCTCGTTGGCCCAGGCTATACGTCATGACGTATTGCACCAGGGCTCGACGGTGCTGCCACAGTCGCTGTAACATGTGGAGAGTCGAATTCCAGCGTGTCAGCACACGCATTTCAGGCAATGAACCGGCAGACCGAAAGACTTCTGGAGCGATGCAAGTCGCTCAGCAGCGGTGGTTGAACGGCGGAAGTGAGCAGACCGTTTTCTTGCCCTGTTCAGAAGGCCATCTAGGCCGGGATAGTGTGTTAAAAATTGCTGGACAACAAGGTTCAACACGTGAGCCATACAAGGCACATGTGTCACCTTGCCCAGGCGAAGGGCCGCACCCAGGTTTGCAGCATTGTCGCACACGGCCTTACCAGGCTGCAGGTTGAGTGGAGACAACCATTTATTAAACTCAGTCTCCAGAGCTGCCCACAACTCAGCCGCTGTGTGACTCTTATTTCCAAGACATTTCAAGCTAAAGACCGCCTGATGCCGTTGCGCTCTGCTGCCAGCATAGTAATGAGGGGTGCGTGATTCCCTCTGTGCAGTTAGAACGCTGGTGGCCTGACCAGGCAGGCTTGGGGCGGAGGTGGAGAACCCAGACAAGGTGGAGGAGGCAGAAGCAGTGGCGGAACTTCGACAGACAGAGGATTGACACACAAGTCATGGGGATGGCAAGACTTGTGCAGCAGACCCTTCACCATCTATCACCATAGTTACCCAGTGCCCAATCAGCGACATGTAACGTCCCTGTCCATGCTTACTGGTCTAAGTATCGGTGGTGAAATGCACCCGTTCACACACAGAGTTTCTCAAGGAAGCAGTGATGTTGTGTGCAACATGCTGGTGTAGCGCAGGCACACCTTTCTTAGAGAAGTAGTGGCGACTGGGCATCTGGTACTGGGGCACAGCGACAGACATAAGGTCTCTAAAATCCTGTGTGTCCACCAGGTGGAAAGGCAGCATTTCGGTAGCCAAGAGCTTACAGAGGGATAAAGTCAACCTCTTAGCTTTGTCATGGGTCGCAGGAAATGGCCTTTTATTTGTCCCTATCTGAGGGACAGAGATCTGGCTGCTGTGTGTAGACGGGGTTGAGTAGGGTGTCCCTGGAAAAATGCACGTTTGTGAGGAAAGTGCAGGCGTAGACATGATGTTGCCTTCATCCAACGTTGGTGCTATCGATGTCTGAGAGAGCTGTACACACGCACTTGTTTCCCCTTTCAAACCAACTGACGACCTACCAAGCAAACTGCCTGTTGCGGTTACAGTGGTGGAAGTTGTGCGTGGAAAACCAGGTGTGACAGCTGTCCCCACAGTCTTAGAAGATGAAGAGCGCGCGGATGCACTGGAAGGGGCAGGCGGTGGATGGTTCGCTCCGCTAGGCCGCATTGCAGCATGGTGAGCTTCCCACTGGGACAT
>NC_134356.1:455842056-455874556 GCF_048569485.1 Anomaloglossus baeobatrachus
ATAGCTGTTATAGCATCTTCCATTATTATCTGTTGTGGTAGGGTATTCCACAGTCTGACTGCTCTAACTGTAAAGAACCCTTTCCTATTTAGCTGCCGGAATCGCTTTTCTTCCACTCACAGTGAATGCCCCCTGGTCCTTAGTATTGTCTTTGGAAGGAATTAGTCATGTGTCGGGCCTTTCTATTGACCACATACTGTATGTATTTATAAATATAAATGAGATCTCCTCCTCTAAGTGACACAAATCCAACTTTTTCAACCTGTCATCATATGGGAGGCCTTCCATTCCTTGTAGTGGTCTAGTTGCCCGCCTTTGAACTGACTCTAACGTCTGAATGTCCTTTTTAAAATGTGGAGACCAAACTTGGATCCCATATTCCAGATGTGGCCTTACAAGGGATTTATAGAGGGGTAACAATACGTTGGGATTACTGGATCTAATCTCTATTTTATACCCTCTAAAATCTTGTTTGCTTTTGCAGCTGCTGCTTGACATTGAGTGCTGCTGCTCAGCTTACTTGTAATCAGAATACCCAAGTCTTTCACCTGTTCTGTAGTCCCGAGTTTACTTCCATTGAATGTATATGCAGCAATAGGATTACTCCGTCTTAGGTGCATTACTTTACATTTATTAACATTAAATCTCATTTGCCAAGATCTTATCCAGCATGTTTTGTCATATTGTACTATCAAGGTCCATTTTTAATATCCTACATAGTTTGGTGTTGTCAGCAAGGACTGACACTTTACTCTAAATCCTATCCACAAGGTCATTAATAACGAGATTAAAAAGAATTGGTCCTAGTTTATCTAATATTATTTCTGGTCATTCATATAATGAACAAATCTCTCTAAAAATGTCTGATATGCAATATGAAATTAAAAAGCACGGGATGATGTAGTAAAGGAAGGTAGTCATTTTTCCACTTGTAATCCACAGTATTACCTTTTACAGTCCAGATTATCTGCTCTGGATCAGTTTTAAAGTCTTGTTGAAAAGAATTTGGTGGAATTATCAAATAAAATCACTACGTATTCACCTTGTTTTAATGCCAATCTCAATAGAGCACAATTAGAGGCAATTACTGAATTACAACACAATCAAAATATGGGAGATGATGACTGGTGGTAAACGCTCTTCATCATCAACGACAGTGGTAAATTGAGATAGGGCATTAGATCCCAAGGCTTCCATAGGTATAAGATGTTTTTATTTAAAAATCACTCAGGAATATAATACCGGTATTTTATTCTTGAGTGATCTAAGAAATATCAAAACAATTCTATCAAACACAGTCTGTTCACAAACACTGACTTCAAAGGCTTTTTCTTGCATAATAATTTGACCCCTTGATGTGACCTTTGGTGGATGATTTTGATGTCATTAGATTGGTCAGAAATTAATGGACACTGCCAATTGGCTATTGTGGGCAGAGAAGATTTTCTTAAGCTACCTTCCAAAGAGTGTGGTGGTGTCCAAATGTAACAATAAAGATCCAAAATTTAAGCCCATTGTGGAGAACATGTGTCACGGGCGGGGAGGACGCCGCTGCTGCTGCTGGTCGCTCGCTAATGCTCGGGTCCGGCGCTGTTGCGGCTGCTCGGTGGCTCGAGCGGTGGGCCAGATCCGGGGACTCGAGCGGCGCTGCTCGCCCGTGAGTGAAAGGGGTGGTTGGTTTGGGGGATTTAGTCCGTGACGCCACCCACGGGTTGTGGTGAAGATGGGCACCACCGCTGCTGGTGACGGGGATCCCGGGAGCGATGGCAGGGAGCAGCTGGGATGTTGTTTTCCCCCTCCGTGGGTAGGGGTCGGTGGTCCCGGGGCCCGGTGGTGTGACGGGGAGACAGGGTTGGTGAGGTGCAGGGTTGCAGGGACAGCGCGACGCGGTGCCGGATGGCACGGGTGTACTCATTCAGCAAGAGATTCACAAAGTTCTCGGTAAACCAAATGGCTGGATGGACGGGTCCCGCAGCCGGCTGCAGTGTCTCTCCCCAGACAGGTGATGGCGGCTGTCTTTCCCTGCACCTTGATGTACTTGTTTGACTACAATGGATCCCCAACGGTAGTCCGCTCCCCGGTGTATGGATGCCGGAGGAGCCCGTTTGCCCGCAGGCGCTGGCCCTTGGGTCTCTAGCCTTAGGCGGTAGCTGTATACCCTCACGGTGTGGGCGGTTGCCTTCTATTGGGTCTTTGGCTGTTAGGGAACCCCTGGGGTTCCAGTCACACTCTGATTTGACTATTGTCGGCGGCTCCAAGCCTGGTCGGGGTCCGATGGCCCTGCCTGTGTGTGCTGGCTTCACTTCACTCCCTGGTCGGTAGCAGCGGGCCAACGCCCGACCCCGGTGCTACGGTTCCGCGTTGCTTCACCACTCCTGCAGACGGCCACCACCGTCCGCCAACCTTGCTGTCAGTGCCTGGGCCACAAACCCAGACACCCAAGTGTGTACTCCTCACACTTCAACTCCCAAACTCGTTCTGTCACTTTTCCCGCCTCCAGGCCTGTGAACTCCTTGGTGGGTGGGGCCAACAACTTGGCTCCGCCCCACCTGGTGTGGACATCAGACCCTGGAGGGAGGCAACAAGGGTTTTGTGTTTGGCTAATGTTACTGTCTAATGGGGGTGGGGGTGTATGTATGTTACCTGTGATGACCTGGCTTGTCCAGGGCGCCACATTCCCCCTTGGTGAAATGCAGACCGTCCGCGGGCTGCCCATCCATCACCGGTTTTATTTTTTTTTTCAAAACTGTAAAAAAAAACATAAATAACATGTAAACATTTCAAACATAAGCATTTTTGTTAGGTCACTTGAACGTTGCACATATAAAAACACATTTTTAATAATGACGGACGGACGGATGTCTTCTGCTTTCCCACCCAAGCAACCTAGCCCTGATGCTGCCCCTAAGAAGTGGGCAGCACCCCTTGACCCCAGTCCAGGTTCAGGCTGCCTGAGCGGGAACGGGTACATTAACTCGCACCCGGCTGTCACTTCAGGGGACCCCACGTCCAGGGGGACCCCTGACCCCCGGAGGATGGCCACCGGTCCTGGTGGTGGCCGGGCCCCAGCCTGCTCTGCTGCGGGCCCTTCCTCCAATCTGCCTTTCCGGAGGCGGCAACGGTTTCCATCCCAACACTTATTTACAAACCCACAAGTTCGTGGGTGGCCTGCCAGTTCTCGGCCATGTCCATAAGTAGTTAGTTCCTCATGTAGGTGGTGAAAACACAGAGAGTCCCTCCGGGGAACCCTTGCCGGCAACGGCCAGAATAATCACACAGATAATCAGATGAGAAACTCGGTTGATTTTTGTCATTCATTTAAACTGCTGAGGGTCCCAACGGGGGACAACTTGCTTGCAACGGAGGACCGCTGCCACTACTTGAGGTCGTACTCGTCTAGGACCTCTTCCAGCTCAACATCCGAACGGCTTGGTGGAGGAGGAGGGGGCTGGGGCCGCATCTGCTCACCGCGGCTCTTCCTTTGCTTAACATCCAGGGCGAACCAGCCCCTCTCCCTGCAGTGGCGGGTGTAAGTCACCAGGTCGCCCGACAATAGATCGCGACCTGGGTGGCCCATGTGAAGATGTGAGTTGACATCACGGCGGGCCACAAACACTTCATCCTCCAGGCCCGGCTCGTATATGAATCCGAACCCTCTCCGCATGTCAAACTGTTGGACTTGGCCTTCATACACTGGGCCCCGCACCCGAAAGGTGGCATGACGGAGTTCATCTTTTTCTTTAATCACTCGCGCCATTACTTCGGCCCTCTGCTGCTCTCTGGTGGCAATCTCCCGGTCCAACAGGTTTGGTTCCCTGTCCCAATAAGGGGCGTTGGCAGACCCCTGCACCCGGGTCGGGCCCCGCTGGACTGCGCCCACACCGGACACTACCGGTACTCTCTCGTGGGGGTCCTGCGGTGATGTGGCCTGTACTGCTGCTGTGCAGTGGCGGCCCGGCGCAGCCTCAGCCGAGGCAGGGATTCAGGGACAGTTGGCCTCACCGGTTGGGCCTTCGGGTCGGCAGCGGCCGGTTCTTCCACGGCCGGGAGGACTGCCGGAGCCAGGACGGTCTCGGATGCGGCCACTTCCGGGGCCGACGGCTTCTCGTCGCGGACGGCTACTTCCCGCGGGACCTTCCATGGCAGCGGAAGGGACACAGGCCGTTCCCGAACAACTCCCCCAGGCCGGTCCTCTAGGGCGGACGGGTTGGATTCCGGTACCGGTGTTGGGGGTAGCGGACCGAGCGGAGGGGCAACAGCAACCGGTACGGATGGCGGGGGAGGCAGGAGGGTGAGCGGGCGCAGGCCGGGCCCCTCAGCCGCAGCAGCCGGTCCTTCTCGGACACAGGGGCATGGGTCGCTTACCCGCTCCTCCAACTCTGCCTCCACCTCGCATCTCCGCACGGCCGCCGCCACTTCCTCCATCTCTGCCACCCAGCGCTCCATCAAGAACCGGACCTGGGCTTGAAGGTGGCAGCACATTTTTGCGGTCCGGGCTTCCACCCACGCCGCTGTTCCTGGCGTGGGCTCGGGGCTTTCCGCGGTGCCGGACGGATGGGACAATGTGCGCAGCAGTGTTCCAGGAACCAAAGGTTTGCTGAGTCCTGGCATCCCCGCTTTGATAGCCTCGGCTACATCAGGCAGACACACACCCGCCCCCCCTTGGTTCTCTTCAGCACTTCCGTTTGTTGGGGGCGGGGCTTCGCTTTCGCGCCTTCCCTGCTTGGAGAAGATGCTCGAGCGGGAGATTTTTGCGCCAAGATGGCGGCGCTTCAAAATTTTCGGCCGGACACCGTCGGCTGAGATCACAAGACGCACTTCTACTGGTAGAAGTAGATGGGTCCAATCCTGTTCGTGACGCCAAGTTGTTGCGGGCGGGTAGGACGCCGCTGCTGCTGGTCGCTCGCTAACGCTCGGGTCCGGCGCTGTTGCGGCTGCTCGGTGGCTCGAGTGGTGGGCCGGATCCGGGGACTCGAGCGGCGCTCCTCGCCCGTGAGTGAAAGGGGTGGTTGGTTTGGGGGATTTAGTCCGTGACGCCACCCACGGGTTGGGGTGAAGATGGGCACCACCGCTGCTGGTGACGGGGATCCCGGGAGCGATGGCAGGGAGCAGTTGGGATGTTGTTTTCCCCCTCCGTGGGTAGGGTTCGTGGTCCCGGGGCCCGATGGTGTGACGGGGAGACAGGGTTGGTGAGGTGCAGGGTTGCAGAGACAGCGCGGCGCGGTGCTGGATGGCACGGGTGTACTCACTCAGCAAGAGATGCACAAAGTCCTCGGTAAACCAAAGTGATGGATGGACGGGTCCCGCAGCTGGCTACAGTGTCTCTCCCCGGACAGGTGATGGCGGCTGTATTTCCCTGCACCTTGATGTACTTGTTTGACTACGATGGATCCCCAATGGTAGTCCGCTCCCCGGTGTATGGATGCCGGAGGAGCCAGTTTGCCCACAGGCGCTGGCCCTTGGTTCTCTAGCCTTAGGCGGTAGCTGTATACCCTCACGGTGTGAGCAGTTGCCTTCTATCGGGTCTTTGGGTGTTAGGGAACCCCTGGGGTTCCGGTCACACTCGGATTTGACTATTGTCGGTGGCTCTAAGCCTGGTCGGGGTCCGATGGCCCTGCCTGTGTGTGCTGGCTTCACTTCGCTCCCCGGTCGGTACTGGCGGGCCAACGCCTGACCCCGGTCCTATGGTTCCGCGTTGCTTCACCACTCCTGCAGACGGCCACCACCGTCCACCAACCTTGCTGTCAGTGCCTGGGCCACAAACCCAGACACCCAAGTGTTTACTCCTCACACTTCAACTCCCAAACTCGTTCTGTCACTTTTCCCGCCTCCAGGCCTGTGAACTCCTCGGTGGGTGGGGCCAACCGCTTGGCTCCGCTCCATCTGGTGTGGGCATCAGACCCTGGAGGGAGGCAACAAGGGTTTTGTGTTTGGCTAATGTTACTGTCTAATGGGGGTGGGGATGTATGTATGTTACCTGTGACGACCTGGCTAGTCCAGGGCGCCACACATGCTGAAGTGCCTTGAGTTGTCTGAAAACCTTAGTGCTGTTAGCGAAGAGCAAGAAGAAAGATGTCATAAGGAGATGGAACAACCATACTAAGGTAGGTGGAACATGAACATGATGGGGGATTACTGCTGGATTTTTCACAGAGAAGATCTGCAGGCCGTCTATAAGAGAAAAGGTATCAAGAGAAGCTTTGAAGAGAAAATGAAAAGGCACAATAATTAATTTTCAATAAAGTTGCTGAATGAATGTTCAATACATATTTATTTGTAATATTATGTACATTTTTGGCTACAATAAAGATTTTTCTTGCTAATTTCACTTGTACATAATTTCACTTGCGTTTTGTGCAAAAAGCAAATGTAAAGGTAAAATATAGAAGTGTTGTTTTTTTTTTTTAAATCAGGGCATACAAAAAATATAAGAATCAATCACTGGATTTGAAACAATTTTCATAAACCCAAATTTTGCATACCTGTGTAATCATACACTGAGGGCATTGAATAGACAAATTTAAAAACCTTTACAACTCTAAAACAGTGTACAACCCTAGGTGACATAACCCCTCAAAGTATATGGCAATTCCACATGGTATAGCAAAACCTGCAAAAATGCCCTGTGTATGGCACATACTGCATGCTTTGGAATACTGGGTATTATACATAAATAACATTTTCTTATGTACCATGTAGGGTGGTCATAAACAGTTTCAGTGGTTATGACTTTTGTGTGTACACAGTTTTAGTGTTTTTTCAAAGGTTTTTATGTGTCCATTCAACCGGTTCTATATGTTTATATTAAGTGTATATGTTTTTTTCCATTTAGATGTGCAGCCTAGTATATGTATGTGGTTTTTTTTCTTCTTTTTTTGAGTAATTTAAGTTTTGCTCATGCACATTCATATTTATTTTGTGTATGGTGTTTTATGCAGAGGCCACTCAGTATGAAAAAAGGTAATACAAGTAGTGGATTACTTTGAAACATTTCAAAACTAAAAATATAAGTACCATATATTATAAAAATGTTTATTTTTAAAAAGTAAATTAATTTAGTCATAGTTAAGTTAATAGGAATACTCTTGAAGTCTGTCACCCCCACAATGCATATAGTCAGTCATAATCAGCACATGCGCAAATATTCCAGCATTTAGCAGACCATCAGCAGGCCCTGCAGTCACATTCCTTCCAAGTGGGGGACATCTTGAACCACCTGGACGACATTGAAAACAGACACAGGCGGAATAATCTGTGGGTCAGGGGTCTAAGTAAGGAGGTGGAAACGGCACAGCTCGAGACATGGACTCAGAAGTTCTTTGGGTACTTGTTCTGGTCTAAGCCAGGATCACATATTGAACTGGACAGGATTCATAGAGCCCTGGGCTCTCGCTCCACTGACCCCAAACGTCCAAGAGATATCATCTGCAGGGTTCACTTTTTTTTAAGGAGAAAGAGGCCATCCTGAGGAGCTTCAGGGACAAAGGCTCCTGCTCATACCAAGTTTACCCTCTCCTTATACTCCCGGACTTAGCCCACAGGACCCTGCAGCTCCATAAAGCCCTTAAACCTCTCCTGAAGATACTCAGATCCAGGGGCATCCTCTATAGATCGGGATACCCTTTCGAACTCCATGCCAGAAAAAAATGATAAATCTGCAATCTTAATATCCTTGGGAGACCTTCTAAAAATTCTGGGGACTTTCGAACTACCCATGGTGGAGCTACCAGACTGGCCGCCATCTTGCCGTGTGTCTCCCATACCACCTAGAGAAACCTGGCAATCCGCCCGCAGTAGGGTGGGACAGAGTGGAAGCTCTCCTGCCACCTTTGAAACCTGATTTTCTCTACAGGACTGCGAACACCTACTTTATGCAGCTGGTACCCTCTGGATGGCTGGGCATGTGCAGGAGAGACGGTATTCATGTTTACATGACCCAGAAGTTAATTGTTGGTTGTGTTCCTCAGTGATTCAACTGCGTATGGGTGCCTTGGTAGTGCTCTGAGGCATTGAGAGAAGTTTCCTGAGGACATTTAATGTCTTCTATTGAGAGCGTTGTCGCAGGTTAAATTAACCTCTTCACGACATGACGTACTGGGTACGTCATGGATCGTGTGAGGTTAATCCCCGCCGCCTATCGTGAGCAGTCCGCAGCGATCCATGCCCATGTCAGCTAATTAATTTCAACAGCTGACGTGTGCCTGCCAGACACGAGTGGAATCGCTACCCATCCACACCTATTAACCCCTTACAAATGTAACAGCGCACCCCAGCACCATCGGAAGTCACATGATTGCCGTGGTATCATGAGTTGTGACACCCTGGCAAAACCAGGTAGTCACACATAGGCTCCCACACAACACCTTCCCTCACCTAGGTGACAAACAGCGGACCTGAAACCCTAGTCACCCCCCTTAGGGCAAGACAGGCACACCAGTGGGCGGGAACAGGCGGTTAGGGAACGTCTACCTAGGGGTCTAGACAGCCCGGGGTGGGAAAACAAGCAGTTAAGCTTCAGTTCAAGTTTGTAGTTCAAGTGGAGAAGAGTGTGGGCTGGAGCTAGATGTAGTTTCAGCATAGGAAGTTCAAGTTGAACGGTGCAGAATTATAGGTCCTGTCCCAACCAAAGTCCTGAAAGAAGACAACCACCCACAATGAGGGATAAGGCAACCGCCAGGGCCCATAGATCCCATGGGTCAGCATCTGCGGGCACGGCTCCTTAGGCACACAGCAAGCCGGGAGCGGACTCCTGAGTTCCAAACCAGGCAGCCCACAAAACGACTCGTGTGATTCATTCAATAGTGAGTAACCAACTATCCCCTGGTCCGTCTGGGCGTGCAGGCCCCTGCCGTCGCCATATCCTGCACAGAGACACTGGGCCCCGGGGAAACTATTCCTACCCACGGAGGGGTTAACATCCAGCTGCCATTACATCTCCCCCGGGGATCCCACCACAGCAGCGGTGGTGTCCCACCTCACCACACACCGTGGGTGGCGTCACAGACATTCTACAATCAACTCCTTACAAATACGTCCCCCTTTTATTCGGAGTGACCGCGAGACCCCCGGGTCCGGGGAACCCCTCCAGCCATACCGTAGGCCCCAGATCCGAGCAGCGCCGGCTGCTGGCACGGGAGCGGCACAGAGTCACTTTCTCTCACTGCCGCCAGAGAACCGTGTGTGAGAGTAAAGCAGCTTTTCTCCAGATCTCAGCTGTGTAGCTGGAACAATGCTCTATGTATGGTGGAGCTGCCCAGGCATTACACCTCTCTGGAACGATATATTTCAGCTATATAATCATTGCTTTCTGGCAGATCAGGCCTTCCCTTGAGCTGGCCCTCTTGTCCATGGTCTCGAGATCTGTACCTAATGTTAAGAAAGACTTATTGCCGTTCTTTCTGATTGCGGTGCGTCAGATTATTCCTAGGTTCTGGAAAACCACCTAGATCATGACAAGAATAGATTGGGTAGAAACAGTTAACACACTGCAGCACCTGGAAGAAGTCAGGGCATTTGACAAGAACTTTGACTCTAAATGTTTTGCTACCTGGCACCCTTGGATATCTTTTAAGAAGACGACTGGTTTTCAAAAGTGGTTGACGCATGGGACCCTGGAGATGTGACTGGGTCTGGTAATGCAGGCCAGGGATCCAAGGGAGACTATCCTGTCCCCACCACAGGGATATCCTATCAGAACCCCTTCCCCCTCTATCTTTCCTTTCCCCTTATCTCACTCTTTCTTCTTTCTTTGTCGCTTTCTCTCTCCTATCTTAAGGTACCTTCACACATAACGAGATCGCTAGCGAGATCGCTGCTGAGTCACGGTTTCTGTGACGCAGTAGAGATCCCGTTAGCGATCTTGTTATGTGTGACACCTACCAGCGATCAGGCCCCTGCTGTGAGATCTCTAGTCGTTGCAGAATGTCCCAGGCCATTTTCTTCAAAGGCGATGTCCTGCTGGGCAGCACACATCGCTGTGTTTCACACTATGTGACAGGGTCACAGTGACTGCTGAGATCGTTATACAGGTCGCTACTGCGACCTGTATTGTTCCTGCATCGCTGGTAAGATCTGACTGTGTAACATCTCACCTGCGACCTCCCAGTGACTTACCTGCGATCCCTATCAGGTTGCATCGTTTTCGGGATCGCTGGTAAGTCGTTGTGTGTGACTGGGCCTTTTCTCTTGTTTCTTGTTTTTGCTTATTTGTTGTTCCATAACCAAAATAGATAGAGAATTTTCCACATGGCAATACATTGATTATTGTTGAATGTTTTTTAGGCGTATATCTAACCAGAAGGAAGGGGTGATCCCCTGTTCTGACCTAATTGCACTTGATATACTATTTCTGCCTAATTGAATGCCTGGAAATGTATGGTAATTTTTCTTTTCTGTTTAATAAAAATATATTGAACCTTAATAAAAATGTATTTTGAAAATAAACAACCCCTTTAATGAGTGACCAAGAGTTTGAATGAGATATATACAGTGCCTACAAGTAGTATTCAACCCCCTGCAGATTTAGCAGGTTTACACATTCGGAATTAACTTGGCATTGTGACATTTGGACTGTAGATCAGCCTGGAAGTGTGAAATGCACTGCAGCAAAAAAAGAATGTTATTTCTTTTTTTATTTTTTTTTTTAAATTGTGAAAAGTTTATTCAGAGGGTCATTTATTATTCAACCCCTCAAACCACCAGAATTCTGTTTGGTTCCCCTAAAGTATTAAGAAGTATTTCAGGCACAAAGAACAATGAGCTTCACATGTTTGGATTAATTATCTCTTTTTCCAGCCTTTTCTGACTAATTAAGACCCTCCCCAAACTTGTGAACAGCACTCATACTTGGTCAACATGGGAAAGACAAAGGAGCATTCCAAGGCCATCAGAGACAAGATCGTGGAGGATCACAAGGCTGGCAAGGGGTACAAAACCCTTTCCAAGGAGTTGGACCTACCTGTCTCCACTGTTGGGAGCATCATCCGGAAATGGAAGGCTTATGGAACTACTGTTAGCCTTCCACGGCCTGGACAGCCTTTGAAAGTTTCCACCCGTGCCGAGGCCAGGCTTGTCCGAAGAGTCAAGGCTAACCCAAGGACAACAAGGAAGGAGCTCCGGGAAGATCTCATGGCAGTGGGGACATTGGTTTCAGTCAATACCATAAGTAACGTACTCCACCGCAATGGTCTCCGTTCCAGACGAGCCCGTAAGGTACCTTTACTTTCAAAGTGTCATGTCAAGGCTCGTCTACAGTTTGCTCATGATCACTTGGAGGACTCTGAGACAGACTGGTTCAAGGTTCTCTGGTCTGATGAGACCAAGAACGAGATCTTTGGTGCCAACCACACACGTGACGTTTGGAGACTGGATGGCACTGCATACGACCCCAAGAATACCATCCCTACAGTCAAGCATGGTGGTGGCAGCATCATGCTGTGGGGCTGTTTCTCAGCCAAGGGGCCTGGCCATCTGGTCCGCATCCATGGGAAGATGGATAGCACGGCCTAACTGGAGATTTAGGCCAAGAACCTCCGCTCCTCCATCAAGGATCTTAAGATGGGTCGTCATTTCATCTTCCAACAAGACAACGACCCAAAGCACACAGCCAAGAAAACCAAGGCCTGGTTCAAGAGGGAAAAAATCAAGGTGTTGCAGTGGCCTAGTCAGTCTCCTGACCTTAACCCAATTGAAAACTTGTGGAAGGAGCTCAAGATTAAAGTCCACATGAGACACCCAAAGAACCTAGATAACTTGGAGAAGATCTGCATGGAGGAGTGGGCCAAGATAACTCCAGAGACCTGTGCCGGCCTGATCAGGTCTTATAAAAGACGATTATTAGCTGTAATTGCAAACAAGGGTTATTCCACAAAATATTAAACCTAGGGGTTGAATAATAATTGACCCACACTTTTATGTTGAAAATTTATTAAAATTTAACTGAGCAACATAACTTGTTGGTTTGTATGATTTATGCATCTGTTAATAAATCCTGCTCTTCTTTGAAGTTTGCAGGCTCTAACTTATTTGCATCTTATCAAACCTGCTAAATCTGCAGGGGGTTGAATACTACTTGTAGGCACTGTAGGTGATTAGACTCACAGAACTAAAATATATGCATATGTCTAGGATGTGTAATACTGATATCAAAAAGTATATTCCAGCCCTTTAGTGATGTCAAAAATTTCTTAACATCATAAGTTCTATCTAGAACACATGTAAAAAGAAAAGCCCAGCAATGACCAGAATTTATTTTGAGGTTTGACTAACTCTTCTGTGTACCACCATTTAGCTATGACTGTCACTGGCACAATTCATCAAAAAGGTCATAAAGTTTAAAGCCATATCCTTAAATCTTTAAAGACTGAACGAAAATCTAATATATTATTATGGAATGTAACTGCTATTTACTGGTATACAATGTTCTGTAACTAGTGAAAAACTTGTGTTTGTTATGTTCTTTCCTTCCAGCCTTGGTTTTCCATGAAAGGCATCACATGGTGATTACTGTCAAAATAAGTCAGATTTGTATGGAAGTTAGACATTAATACCTTTAGACTTACAAGAAACAAGATAACATCAAACTAAAAATGTATTCCCAAAAAAGGAGGCAGTGGTTAGGTAGTTAAATCCTGCAAACCCTCATATTATAAGCTTTCCTTCCCACATCCTAATCTCTTCTGTATTAAAGTAAATAGAATCGAGTAAGCGTCAGTTGTTAAAGTCTCAGGAGTGTAAACTGTTAGTGAAATTCCTCCATTTGTAGACTATATTCTAAAGTGGACGCCTGAAAGGTCGTTACCTCTAGGTAAAATAAAGGATACTGCATTGTATGAATATAAAATAAATGGGTTGTTTAGCACCTCTAATTCCCACATTAAATGTTCCATATCAACTGGCCTGTCTCCTACGCAGCAACTAACAACACATGATGTGGCGGAAATAAAAAGTACTGCATATTTGAAATTCCCTAATTGTAAATATTGGGCCACTGCAATACCCCCTCTCAAAAATAAATGTAAATGCCAGAACAAATCCAGCTGAAAATAGGAATGGAGGAATGGTAGATATAGACAAACATAGTACTTTACCGTTTACGCTCAAATATTTGTAAAAAAAAAATACAAAAGGGACAATGGGAAACTCACTCACTGAACAGCTAATAATTACATTTTTATCACTAAAATACTATTTTTTAGCCCCAGATGTTTAATTTCACAAGGGAAAATGGCTAAATAAAGGCCCTATTATGATGCCCCAGGGCTGTGGGGTACTTGGTTTTAGGAGCGTGGTGCACAGGGGGAACAGTCGTGGTCGCAGCCGATGCCCGGTTCCGTGACCCTGGAGTTGGTCCGATAATGTTACGGTCAGTCCAGGAGTGAACCCACGGGACCATGCACCGGACTCCCCCAGGGAGGCCACCAGGAGCGAACCCCTATACAGGGACTGTCTGGCGACCACTCCAGAGGGCCTAGATGCACAGTAGCCGGAACACTGGTGGGATACAGGGAGCATCTTTGGAAAGTCCCAAGGGCATACTGAGGCCAGTCTCGTGATGACTTCGGACCGGAGGGAATCGGAACGGATGATCGGAGCCGGGTGAAGACAGCAGGCGGAGTCCGGAACCAGTGACGAGTGCAGGCTGGAGACTTCAGATGTAATCCGGAACTGGTGGTGGAGTGAAGCAGAGGGACGATGGAGAGGTCCACTGCAAATGGACACCGGGAATCTCTAGGGAGCCGGACCAGCTGTGGCACACACCGAGCGTCAGGTTCTGAGGACAGAGACAGGATTAATCCAGGAACAGAACACAGAGGGCTTAAACACTTTCACAAGATACTAAGCTGTGAGAACTTGTTGAACAAGCACCGCCCGTATGTAACAGGAATTCTTTTATACCCTGCACCTGCAATCAGCCATCTCCTGTTCCAGGGATGCTGGCCCTTTAAGAAAAGGTGAATGAGCGTGCCCGCACCCTAATGCGCATGCGTGAAGCCCGGGAGCCAGAGGCAAGCACAGGAGGCCGGGGGCAGTACGCAGAGGAGCCGGAGGCGGAGTCCCGAGTCGCAGCAAGCCGAGGGGGACCGCCGAGCAGGAAGAATGGGGGATGCAGGTGAGCAGGAGCGGGAGCCGCAGCCGCGGTCGGTGAGTATGGGGACCAGATCAGTGGGTACGGAGCGGCACTGGGACACCGGGACCGGATCAGTGGGTACGGAGCGGCGCTGGGACACCGGGGACGTGACAGATAAAAGGGGTGAAAAATGGGAGAAAAATAAAATAAGAGTTTTTTGACTATGCCACTTGCAGTGTGTGGCCAGGTTATTGAAGCCGCCGCTGCAGGGTCCTGCTAGGGCTGGTGGAGTAATGTAGCTTAGGTGTTTTCTGCCCTCCGCAAACAGGGCTAGGCCCCAGCAGTGGATGGAGAGGGGGCAATAGTACAGAACAGTCAGTGTATGTGTACGGAGGCGGGAAGGAAACAGCCCACACCGGTTTTGCAGTTTCAACTTGCTTTTTTACTTTGGGTTTTGTACCTGGACTGGCTGGTGCCGGTTTAAGGTGTTCCGCTCCCCTTCTTCTCCATGCTAGCTGTGACCTGGGGTAGTGTCCTCTGTGCACTCTCGTTGGTATTGGGCTCCCGTGGCTTAGAGCTTCTAGAACTTCCCAACTGACCACTGACCCCTCCCCTTGGTGGGTCTCTCCCTACAGATTGGGTGACAACTATCCAATCAGTGCCCATCCGTTTTACCTGTTGCTAGGCAGTCTCCCAGTCTGGAATTGGGGTTATGTATGTGGCCTGAGGGTGCTGGTGTATTGACTGGCACTGATATTCCGGGGTTTGGGTTTCAACGTTCATATTTTTTGGCACCTGATACCTCAGGGGTGCTACACCATAATTTGTTACATAATTACTTGTGAACGTGGCAACACCCCAAATGTGACTGTATTGTACTCTTTGGCCACATGGCAAGGCTCAATAGGGAAGGAGCGCTGTTTCACTTTTGGCAGGTTTTTCTAGAATAGTTTACGGACTCCATTTGCAGATCCCCTGATGTGGCTAAAGGCTATGTGCGCACTGGGAAATGGAATTTTCTTGAGAAAATTCCGCATGCTCTCAAAGATTACCGCACCCGCGGTAAAAAACCGCGGGAAACCGCAACCGAAAACCGCATGCGGTTTGCCGCGGTTTGCTGCGGTTTTACCGCGGTATTATTCGCGGTATTGCCGCGGTTTTGCCGCGTGCGGGTTGGGATGTGCTTTATTGCATTCAATGCAATAAAGCACATTGAAAAAAAAAAAAAAAAAAAAGTCATTTAATTCTGAGATAGTAGATAGACAGAAGAATAGATAGAGGGATAGATAGATAGACAGACAGAGGGATAGATAGATAGATGACAGATCGCTGCATTTCCCACGGTCGGCAGTGAGTTCACATTACCGGCCGTGGGAAATGACCGGTAATTACTTCTGCTGTCTGCTGCTTTCATTCAGCGCTGTGTCTGTGACAGTCGCGGCTGGATGGAAGCAGCGCAGGACCTGTGGATTACGTCGGAGCGGTGGATTACGCCGGAGCTTTGGTGCGGGAGGGGTTAATAAAATGGTGAACGAGGCTTGTTTGTTTTATTTAAAATAAAGGATTTTTCGGTGTCTGTGTTTTTTTCACTTTACTTACGGGTTGATCATGTCAGCTGTCACATAGACGCTGCCATGATCAAGCCTGGAGTTAATGGCGGTGATCCACCACCATTAACCCCTTGTATTACCTTGCTGCCACTGCTACACGGTGGCAAGAAGAGCCGAGGACACGCCGGTGCTGCCGCATAATGCATGCGACAGTGCCAGGGCAGCTGCGGCTGATATTCTCGGCTGCCGGAGGGGGAGTGAGGCGGGGGACATTAACCCTGCCCCTCTCCCTCCCCAGCCTGAGGATACCGGGCCGCCGCTGTGTGCTTACCTCGGCTGGAAGGTAAATATGCAGCGGAGCCCACGTTCTTTGTTTTCTATATTTCCGTTTTCTTTCTATGTGTGTTCTATGTGTCTGTGATGTCTATCTGTGTCTGTGATGTGTCTGTGTCTGTGATGTGTGTGTGTTTACTCTCTGCTTTGCTTCCTCTTCCTGTAATGACATCACTTCCCTGCAAAACCGCAGACAAGCGATGTACATTACCGGAGGTAAACCGCGAAATACCGCAGGGAATAACGCAGGAAAACGCAGTGAACCGCACAGAACTTGCTGCCTGCGTTATTCCCTGCGGGATTTCATGATTAACATTGGAGTCAATGGAGTGAAATCCCGCAGCGATGTGCGGAAAAGAAGTGACATGCACTTGTTTTTGCTGCGGTATTCCCGCAGCAAAACATGCAGCTGTCAAATTCCGCCCAGTGCGCACAGGATTTTTTTTCTCCATAGGATTTGCTGGTGATTCACTGCAGAGATGTTATGAACATTTTCTGCAGTGAAACATGCAGCAAATCCGCGGAAAATCCGCGGCAAAATCCGGTAAGTGCACACAGGACCAAACAGTGGAAGTCCCCATCAAGTGACACCTTACTGGAATTCAAACCCTTCTAGGAAATCATCTATGGGTGCAGTTTCTATTTTTACGTTATGGACGCTTTCAAAAAACAAGCACACAGTTGACATTGCAGAGCGAAAATTGCAAATATGCCATTGTAGTTCCCAAATAATTGTGTCCAGCTTGTGCTTCTGGAGATACACACCCATAAAATAATGGGGCTCTCCTCACTATATTAATGTCAAACGTGTGGATGCTAACCGGTGGTTTATGCACATTGTAGGGCTTAGAAGAGGAGTTAGTTTGGATTTAAGAGCACAGATTTCGCTAGTTTTCTTTTGCTGGGCGCCATGTCACTTTCCCAGAGTGTCTGTGCTACCAGTAACTTGGATACCCCCTATATTTCTGTCAACATACAGTGAGGAAAATACGTATTTGATACACCTACAAAGAATAGAGATTTTTGTACTTTTTATTGAACGTACACTTCAACTGTGACAGACAGAATCCCCCCCAAAAATCCAGGAAATCACACTGTTTAATTTTTAAATATTGAATTTGCATTTTATTGCATAAAATAAGTATTTGGCTCAACCATTACGCCCCAGCAGCACGCTCGCTGTCTTGGGGTGATATTTGAACCCGATCTCTCCTTCACTCCCCACATTCGTTCACTCGCTCGTTCATGTCAATTCCACCTCAAAAACATCTCTAGAATTCATCCTTTTCTTACCGTTGACTCTGCAAAAACTTTTAAGGCCCTGTCACACACAGTGATAAATCTGCGGCAGATCTGTGGTTACAGTGAAATTGTGGACAATCAGTGCCAGGTTTGTGGCTGTGTACAAATGGAACAATATGGTCATGATTTCACTGCAACCACAGCTCTGCCAAAGATTTATCTCTGTGTGTGATGGGGCCTTTACTGTCGCTCTCATTCATTCTCGCCTGGATTATTGTAATTCTTTACTAATTGGTCTCCCTGTTACCAAACTCTCCCCTCTCCAAACCATTCTGAATGCTGCAGCCAGGATGATTTTCCTCTCCATCCGCTTCACTTATGCCTCTGCTCTGTGCCAATCATTGCACTGGTTGCCTATCCGCTACAGAATCCAACATAAACGTATCACTCTCACTCACAAAGCTCTCCACGGTTCCGCACCAACCTGCATCTCCTCCCTCATCTCTGTCTATCACACCCACCCGTGCCATCCGCTCTGCTAATGACATAAGACTGACATCCTCAACAATGAGAACCTCCCACTCCAGTCTTCAAGATTTCTCACGAGCTGCGCCTATGCTCTGGAACACACTTCCAAGAACAATCCAATTAATTCCCAACATCCACACCTTTAAGTGGGCCCTAAAAATGCATTTCTTTAGATTAGCTTATCACCTCACCTCCCTCATCTAATCTAGTCCCATTCTGTCCTTCATAAATTTTACTTCCAATTCTTGTCCCCTGTATCCTCTGACTCCATTCCTCTCCATGTACTTTTTTACACTCTTTATCTGTATAAATTCTGGCTGGTGACCGGTCCACACAGCTGGTTTTGAATCCGTTATTAAATCGATGCTGGACCATATATGACAAGCTTTTCTCCCCCCATTCACCTTTTGTGCCTCCCCTATTTCCTCATAGACTGTAACCTTACGATCAGGGCCCTCACATCTCTTGGTATCAGAATTTTGTCATTTTGTATTGTCTCATATTGTCTGTAAAACAGAACCTAATATTTGGTATAGAAACCTTTGTTAACAATTACAGAGGTCAGATGTTTCCTGACGTTCTTGACCAAGCTAGCACACACTGCAGCAGGGATTTTGGCCCCCTCCTCCATATAGATCTGCTCTAGATCTTTCCGGTTTCGGGGCTGTCACTAGGCACCATTGCGTTTCAGCTCCTGCCCTGTCTGTGTGTTTCAGGTCATTGTCATGCTGGAAGACACGAGCCATCTTTAATGCTCTTACTGACGGAAGATGGTTGTTGGCCAACATTTTGCGATACATGACCCCATCCATCCATACTCCCTTCAATATGCTGCAGTCATCCTGTCCTCTCTGCAGTAAAGCATATATGTATATATATATATATATATATATATATAAATATAAATATATATACAGTGGTACCTCGGTTTTCGTTGATCTTGGTTATCGTTGGTTTCGGTTTTTGTTGATTTTTTCCACTAAAAATTTGCCTCGGTTTTCATTGATTGCCTCAGTTTTCGTCTGTTTTTGTTTCCATACCCACGTGACTACGCTGCTATTTTTGCAGCAACAAAGGGTGATCCTTGCATTATCCCCCTATTGGTGGCATTGTGTGAATGTTACCCCGCTTGTCAGTTTCAAAATGTATGTAAGAAATGTAAGATAAAATGTATTTATTCTTTACATTAGTGTTTCATATTCATTTAATATTCCATTTATATTCCTTTTATATTCATTTCTTATTGTTTTTAGAATTAAAAACTATCTTTATGCCCTATAAAATGTGTTTTTGGTATCTATTTTAGAGTGTGTAAAACAAATTAATTGGATTTACATTCATTCCTATGGAAATAATTGCTTCAATTTTAGTCGGTTTCAGTTTTCATTGATTGTATTCAGATGGATTATCATCGAAAACCGAGGTATCACTATATATATAGTATTTAGTCAGCCACCAATTGTGCAAGTTCTCCCACTTAAAAAGATGAGAGAGGCCTGTAATTTACAACATAGGTAGACCCCAACTATGAGAGACAAAATGAGAAAACACACCACCAGGGCAACAAAGGAATGGCTTCGTAAGAAGCATATGAAGGTCCTGGAGTGGCCTAGCCAGTCTCCAGATCTCAACCCCACATAAAACCTTTGGAGGGAGTTGTAAGTGCGTGTCGCCCATCGACAGGTCCAAAACATCACTGTTCTAGAGGAGAGTTGCATGGAGGAATGGGCCAACATACCACCAACAGTGTGTGTCAACCTTGTGAAGACTTACAGAAAATGTTTGACTACTGTCATTGCCAACAAAGGATATATAAAAAAATATTGAGATGAACTTTTGTTATTGAGCAAATACTTCCACCATAATTTGCAAATAAAATCTTGCCAAATCAGACAAGGTGATTTCCTGGATTTTTTTCTCCTTTCGTCTCTCATAGTTGTGTTCTACCTATGATGTCAATTATAGGCCTCTCTTCTTTTTAAGTGGGAGAACTTGCACAATTGGTGGTATGTGGGATTTTAGCCTCAGACTTACTTCACACTATGAAGTTTTACTAAAGATTGTAACCTCATCTTTTGTAGTTAAACAACAAAAATGGATCTTAGAGGGCCACCAAACTTGCATTGTATGACTGAGGATTAAATCAGCAGCTGCTAAAAATTGTGGAACTTTGCACATCAATTTTTTAATGTGATTGAAAATTACTTCAACGGTAAAAAAAAAAAAAAGAGCTGATTGTGAAAGGATTTGTATTTTTGTTTATAGGACAAAATATATAGTAGGCTGATAGAATAGATGCAAAGTGATTCAATTCAACATATTAGAAATTAACAGGATTCTAATGGTTAATCATTTATCACTAATATTTCTTTAAGTTACAGGTTCGTACTCCTTTACCTTGTTAAGCCTAAATTCAAAGAAAAAACTGCTGCAAAAACAGCAAGTATAAAATTAGCCTCAATGATAATTCCCAAAATAATAATAATAATAATAATAATAATAATAATAATAATAATAATAATAATAATAATTCAGTTATTCCCTTTCCTTGGGTAGAGGGTAATCTACTAATTGCTGTGGTTCCCTCTATTGGGATCTTAAAATTGGGGCTCTGGAACTCATGGCTCCTGTCCCATTGACAATGAATGGAGTGAAGGTCGAGTTCACACATCTTGGCTCCATTCAAGACGAGGCGCTGCAGAGCCACATTGTTCCAGAGCTTTGATCTCAGGATTGTGGAGGGGGTATTGTACCGCCCCGCGGCCTCGGCTGTGACCGCTGAGCCGATCAGGTCCGGGCTCGTGTGTGTCGGTGGCTTGAGCGCGTCCGGAGACGGGGGTCACGTCGCTCTGGAAGGGGGTGAAGTGGCGGTGTACGCATGGGTTGTGGGGTGGTGGTGTTGTACAGTTCGTGATGCCACCCACGGGTTGTGGTGATGATGGACACCACCGCTGCTGTGAAGGTACGGGGGCTCGTCTGGGACCGGTGTTGTGGCGCAGCTTGGTGTTAACCCCTCCGTGGGTAGGGGCGGTGTGTCCCGGGGCCCGGTAGTGAGGTTGCAGGATGCTGGGTTGCGGTGCAGTGCGGTGCCCGAGGGCACTGGTGTACTCATGATTGGTTCACCAGTGACTCTGTGGGGTTTAAACGGGGTGACGAACGGGGCCCGCAGCCGGCTGCAGTTTCTCCAGATCGGTTGGTAATGTCAGCCTTTCTCCTGCACCTGTATGTGATCTTGGCTACTGTGCCTGGGCACTGGTAACCCGCTCCCCGGTGTATATGTGTCAGAGGAGCCCGTTTGCCCGCAGACGCTGGCCCTTGGATCTCTGGCCTCTGGCGGTGGCTCCTATCCGGACGGGTTGGGGCTGTTGCCTTCAATCGGGACTTAGGTGGGAATGAACCCCTGAGGTCCAGACCGCAATCAGTTAATTTGACTATGGTGGTGGCTTATAGCCTAGTTTGGGGTCTGAGTACCCTGCCTGGTGCTCCGGTATCCAGTTAGCTCCCCGGTTCGGTTCCGGCAGGCCACTACCATGTCCCGGTCCCTTATGGTTCCGCTGGTCATATTCCCGGTCTCCTGCAGGCGGCCACTACCGTCTACCTGCCTGACTGATCTGGGGTCCTAGGCTCAAACCCAGGCCCCAAGCAGAACTGCGCTCCTCTCTCCTCACTTCCTCTCGAGCTATCTTGAACTATTTACTTGTGTTTTCCTGCCTCAGGCCAGCAGACTCCCCGGTGGGCGTGTCTTTCCACCTGACTCCACCCACCTGGTGTGCCTGTCTGACTCTCAGGGAGGCAATCAGGTCTTTTGGTTGACTGGTGGTACCTGACTGGGGTGGGGGTGTATGTGGTGAGTGTAATGACCTGTGACCCCTGGGGTGTCCATGGCATCACTGTGGTGCACCGGACTAGCCAGGTTGTCACAGGTACTACAACACACACCCCCACCCCGAGACAGGCACATCAGCCAGACACAAAATCCTTGTTGCCTCCCTTCAGGGGTTGATGTCCACACCAGGTGGGGTGGAGCCAGGCGGTTGGCCCCACCCACTGAGGAGTTCACAGTCCTGGAGGCGGGAAAAGGAAGTCAGATCAGTTAGGGAAGTACAAGTGAGAGGAGTGAAGTAGTGGTGAAGGAGTAAAGAGGAGCAAATTGACCGTGTCCGGGTGTGTGGCCCGGGCACTAAGAGCAAGGTTGGCAGACGGTGGTGGCCATCTGCAGGAGGGGCAGATCAACGCGGAACCGTAGGACCGGGGTCGGGCGGTGGCCCGCCGGTACCGAACCGGGGAGCGAAGTGAAGCCAGCACACACCGGCAGGGCCTGCGGACCCCGACCAGGCTTGGAGTCGCTGTTAAGAGGTCAAATCCGTCAGTGACCGGAACCCCAGGGGTTTCCTAACATCCAAGACCCGATAGAAGGCAACCGTCCGACCAGTAGAAGGAAATACAGCTACCGACACAGCTAGAGTTCCAAGGGCCAGAGCCTGCGGGCAAAAAGGGCTCCTCCGGCACATATACACGCTGGGGAGTGGGTTACCGTTGGGAAGCCATCGGGATCGAACATACACAAAGGTGCAGGGAAAGGCAGCCACTACCAACCGTCCGGGAGAAACCACAGCAGCCGGCTGCGGGACCCATCCATCCAGCCGTTTGGTTTACCAGAGACTTTGCGTACATTTGTGGCTGAGTGAGTACAACCGTGCCATCCGGCACCGCGCTGCGCAGTCCAGGCGACCCTGCACCTTGCCAGCCTTGCCTCCCTGTCACCTCACCGGGCCCCGGGACCACCAACCCCTACCCACGGAGGGGGAAAACAACATCCCAGCTGCTCCCTACCATCGCTCCCGGGATCCCTGTCACCAGCAGCGGTGGTGCCCAACCTCACCACAACCCATGGGTGGCGTCACGGACTAAAATCCCCCAAACCAACCACCCCTTTTACTCACAGGCGAGGAGCGCCGCTCGAGTCTCCGGATCCGGCCCACCGCTCGAGCCACCGAGCAGCCATCGCAGCAGCGCCGGACCCGAGCCTTAGTGAGCGCAGCACAGTGGCGTCCTCCCCGCCCACGACATCACAGTACCAGAGGTCGGATTTCCAATGATTAGTATGTTATCCCTATCATTGGATAGAGGGTACTTTACTAACCGCTGTTGTTCCCTCTGTTGGGATGCTGAAATTGAGGTTCTGAGACTCATGGCACCTGACTTCCTCCAACAGTTCCATTGAAAATGAATGGAGTGGAGGTTGAGCACACACATCTCGGCTCCATTCAACACAAGGCTCTGCAGAGCCACGTAGTTGCAGAGCTTCAATCTCTGGATTATGGAGGGGTATCAGAGGTTGCACTGCCAACAATTAGTAAGTTATTCCCTATCATTGCGTAGAGTGTAATTTACTAATCGCTGTGGTTCCTTCTGTTGGGATCCTGAAATCGAGGCCCTGCAACTCATGGCACCTGGTTTCGTCCAATAGTCCCATTGACAATGAATGGAGTTGAGGTGAAGCACACGCATCTTGGCTCCATTGAAGACGAGGCACTGCAGAGCCACATAGTTCCAGAGCTTTGATCTAAGGATTGTGGAGGGCTATCAGAGGTCGGATGACCAACAGTTAATAAGTTATCCCCTATCATTGGGTAGAAGGTCATTTACTAATTGCTGTGGTTCCCTCTGTTGGGATCCTGAAATTGAGGCTCTGGAACTCATGGCACCTGGCTTGCTCAAACAGTCCCAATGATAATATGAATGGAGTGGAGGTTGATCACATGTATCTCAGCTCCATTCAACACAATTCTTTGTAGAGCTTCAACCTCAGGATTCTGGAGGGGTATCAGAGATTGCACTGCTAACAATTAGTAAGTTATCCTCTATCATTGGCATTATCAATGAATGGAGTGGAGATTGAGCACACTCAACTCCATTCAAGACGAGGCGCTGCAGAGTTGCACAGCTTGTAATAAGCAGCTTTACCTTCCCACCCCATATTAGTTTTCATGATCTGACGGTGCTATAATTGGGGTTATGGTGGCTATGATTAGGGGCCTGAGCTGCTCTCTTGTACTGCAGCAGTAGTAGTATGCTGGGTGCTTTTTTTTTTTACAGAGTATGTAGACAGTGCAACGTTTCTTGGAAAAGATGAAATAAGAGAGAACCATTCTTGCCCTAGTAAAATTGCCAACATTTCTGGGGATATGTAAGTCCTGCAATCACCCCTCATAAGAATACCACGAGTCAGGCTTTACATACCCCCCACCCTTGTAGCTCAGGAATCCCAGGAAATCCAGGACAGTTGGCAGGTATGCCATAGTGTGCCAATTACCAGCTATAAACAGCATGGGTACTTCCCAAGTTCTCAATGTAGATTTCTTCATGAGATTACTTTATTTCCCCTAACACTGTATAAAAAATGAATGCTTATATAATGCACCCACATCTTTCCCATATCTGCAGAGCAGTCTCTATGAAGAGATGGAGGTGTTAAGCACTTAGCTGCTGTCTCAGAAGTGCCCCGCACTCCCACACACTTCAAACTCCCATACATTTGGGGCCTGACCTATCCAAATCTCTTAAAATCAGCACACAGGAATGCACGTGCCGCAGATTTTCCCGAGGCCTTGCAATAAAATATTTACAGCATGTTAGTGTGCTCTGGTGTCCTCATCCGAGAATGCTTATGAATATTTGAAATTTGGCATGAGGACTGCATTAGATCAGAACGACTCAACCAGGTCCTATGGACTTTTGCCGTGTTCTTTTCCTATTGGAATAAAATATATTTTTCTGCCTTTATAACTACACTCTGCAGTCTTTTAAGGCTTATTGTATGGTTTTGACTAATCATTTTTGGACTTTAACTTTATAGAAATTAACTGTGAAGTATGTGTTCTCACCAGTGCAGAGCACTAAAGGATCTACATCTAAGAGAGTTTTGAAATTCTGCAGGTGCTCAGTCTTTTCTCACAGATAACTTTGTTCTAAAAGTTCACTTAATAAAGGAATTTTCCAGGGTAAAATAGTATATTTATAAATGAGCTGTACATAGTTATATAACTTACTAATGTACTTCTAACAGGCTGGGAGTGGTGATATCCCAATCTTCTGGTAACCGCTCTATGCTCTGTACAGGAAGCCTCCGTTCTTATGAACTTCCTGTGTTAAAGTGTGCCGCCCCCGTGGAAGCAGCCGAGCTGCTCGGATCTGGGTTCGCTGTGGCTCGAGGGTCTCCGGACCCGGGGGTCATGCGGCCACTCAAATGTAAGGGTGATATTTACAGGGGAGTTGGTATATAGTTCGTGACGCCACCCGTGGTGTACGGTAATTTGGGGAGTACCGCCGCTGCCGTTGGGAGTACCTGGGGTGATGAAGTGGGGCAGCAAGGTGTCATAACCCTCCACGAGTAGGGGGATGCCCCAGAACTCAGTGTAGGGTGCCGTGGGATGCAGGGGTCACTCTTGTACTCACTCAGTTCATAAGCAGACGCTGACAACCGGGTAAACCAAGTCTTGGGGTATCGCTGCCGCTGAGGGGAGCTCGTCTGGGTCCCGTCCCCAATGGTGCTGCCTGGTGTTCCGTGACCTGCATCCTGGCACTTAGTTTGACTTCAACTTGATGGCCCAGTAGCATGGAACTATCCGGGCCCACTCCTTACTATGGCTAAGTATGGGAGCTTGCTCTCAGGGCTCACGCTTGGGATTTTCTGAACCGTTTTGATGAGAATCTCATTGTCAGCTCAACATGCCTCTGACAGTATAACCTCCAATGCCCCTGATGAATCGCTGCTGAGGAAACGCGTCGAGAAGGAGGACGTTGAGTAACACTGGTGTTTCCTGGGGTAATGTGTGGTATGCAAAAAGTCGCCCCCCCTCCCTACTGAGTGTAAGGTAACACCAGTTTCATTGGTTTGCGGTGGGATAAGTGGTGAGCAGAAATCCCACTGCTAGCATTGATTTCATTATTTAGCACTTTGAGCACATTTGTCACTTTAAATCGTTATTTTTCTCCCTGTTTACCAATGACCACATGGTCATATTATTTGCACATAGCCACTTTATAGGAGTGATACTCTCTGGGCTAAGTGCAATTGTGGAGGAAAAACGGTTTTGCACAATGTCACTTTAAAATTTTTGTGGATGCACATGAGTATAATGGGAGTAATAATAAAAAAGCATAATTAGCTCCCCTGTGTTTTGTCTCATGTACATCTATTTTGGATTTTTGTGCTAATACACCTTGTGGTATCAATTGTTGGGTGTTTGGAAGTTTTAAATATATTAATAAAGGTTATATTTTAATTGCCAGCAAGATACTAGTCTTACTTCTATTATAAGACAATATTAGGAAGGGGAGCAAACAAGGGAAACCGATTCAACAAAGAACTCCAGTTCTTCTCCAGAAAGAGAGTCTGCCGCATATGCTGGAAGGATCACCACTGTTTTCTCCAAAGACAGCACCTACTCAGGTCAGCTTAGAATGAACTATAACAGGCATAGGGAGGAGTGAGGAGTGGATATTTATAGCAGGAGGGAGTGTCTTAAACTGAGATTACAACTACCTGTTTAATCACAGCAGGATATAGAAGAACCTTAACCCCTTCAGCACTGGATGGAATTAAATAAGCTCCAACTCATGGTAAGAGCGGGCACTAAAGAGGATCTGGGATCAACTAAGCGCTGTGACCTTCTGATTCCAGATTCCCCAGAGGTCACATGAGGCCGTAACACACTTGTGACATATTTGTTCTGTGAGACAGAACAGGGGAATAGAGTGAGCTTTGGAGAAGTGAAGTAGTATTGTAAAACCTAAAATGATGATTATTTATAGAATGCAATTAGAGCAAAAATAGCCTTATCAGCGTCAGGATTAGTTCCTCTTGTAGCTGATAATTACGTGTGCTGCTAACCCTTTTCATTATTCTTAAAAGAGTATATCACACAGACACACACACACACGTCTTTCTATTTTTTTATCTTTTTTTTTTTACTATTTGTAGTCAGTACATCGGTTATTTACTCCATGGACTTCACCAAAACATTCCCCATATATATCTAGACTTATTTGAGTGTGGTATGGGGCAGAAGACTTCAACCTCAATTTCAATGTTATGAAGATTTAAAGGAGCATGCTAATGTACTTGTGTTCCAATGTCCTAACCAGACATGCTGTTGCTAAATCTTACATTTTTTTTATGTTGATGTTGATGATGATGATGATGATGAATGATGATGATATTATTGGTTCCACACACTTCTTGTTTACAGCATTTGGCTTTGCTATTTCTACACAGAAGAAGCAATAGCATCCAAAAGCACAATAAAAAATAGACATTACAGATATCTTGTTTGATCATTTATTAACTCTTAATTCAATTAGTGAAAATTATTTTAAGATTTTAACAACCTAAGGTGCTTAGTAAATGCTGCCACTGCTCTAAAGGAGACAACTGTTTGACTATTAACACTTTCATTACAGAATGACCATTAGATTATAGTATTAGGCTCCTTAGTACAAACCTGACCAGAATAATAAATTGTTTTATTGTCAGTCGTTTCAACCACACAAAGCAAAGTCTCGTTTTTGAGTTGTTCTTACGTAGTTGTGACATAATTACACTGTCAGGTTTGTAACTTCTTGGAAATGCTACATTTCTTAGCAAATGCTCTGCTTCATTATAGTATGTACAATTTGCATGTTGGTGGGGAGCTGCATTTTCATCAGGCATGACTTATTTGTGTACCTGGCATGTGACTTCTCATGGGAATGAGCACAATTCCTTAATAGGAGAAGAAGCCAGTGCGGCAGCAGCAGAGAGGAGACATCATAGGCACTTGCTTGTCAAAACACTTCTAGATTCATTTCAGCTTAAACATTTTCCAATGCAACTTTCTCAGTTCATTGTGTTCTCCATAAACTACATCTAAATGTCAAAGTTCTGGAGTTACTAGTACAATACAAAAAAGAGGAATGTTACGAACATAGGATTTCACCTTATATAGGATATACTTACTGCTGCATTCACTTATATAGCAAACTACACTCCAGGAAAAGCTTTCCTTTAGCCTTTGTCAGCTACTTCTAACACAAGTTTCCAGTACTTCTATTCTAACATTTAAGACTGCAAGTTAATTATAGACTATGCATTATAGGCAGCAGGCTCAAAATGGCCATAAGACAATTCTAGCAATTTCCAAATGGGCTGGGCCGGTAGTGGGCCGCAGCAACCTACAACACTTTTAACAGTATTGGCATCCTGTAAATACCGATATTGTTAACAAGTGTAGTGGAGCAGAGAGCTATTGGCTCTCTGTCGGTCTCTCTCTCGGTCTCTCTCTCTCCCTCTCCCTCCCTCTCCTTCATAGTCACCGATCACCAGTGCCGCGCGGCTGTCACACTGCTGCAGCGGCCCCTCCTGCTTCTGAAAGTGCCGGCTGCTAATTAGGCTCACTTCATATTCACTGCATCCGCTCATTAGGCTAATTTCATATTCACTGCTTCCTCCGCCCACCGGCGCCTATGATTGGTTGCAGTCAGACGCTCCCCCATGCTGAGCGATAGCTGTCTCATTGCAACCAATCACAGCCGCCGGAGGGCGGGTCTATATCGTGCAGTACAATAAATAAATAATTAAAAAAAAATGGCATACAGTCACCCCCCCAATTTTGATACTCAGAAAACATAAAGCCACACAGCTGAGGGTTGGTATTCTCAGACTGGGGAGACCCACTTTATTGGAAGTGCCCCAGCCTAAAAATATCAGCAAGCACCAGTCTGGAATTGCTGCATCCATTATATGTGACAGTCCTGAGACTTTACCCGGCTTATCCCGAATGCCCTGGTGCGGTGGCAATCAGGGTAATAAGGAATTAATGACAGCCCATAGCTTCCACTAAGTCCTAGCTTAGTGATGGCAGGCGTCAATTAGACACCCCACATTACTAAACTGTAAGTGAAAATAAATAAACACAAACACTGAAAAATCCTTTATTTTAAATAAAAGACAAAAAAACACCCTCTTTCACCACTTTATTAACTCCCAACACACCCCTGGAGGTCTAACATAATCCACATGAGGTCCCACAATGCTTCCAGAACTGCAACATCTGACACTTACAGCGAGCGGCCATAGAGTACGACCACTCGCTGTGAGCTCCACGCAGCAACTGAAGTGAGTCGCGCTATCAGGGGTGATGTCACTCAGCTACCCGCGGCCACAGCTGGAGTCCTCCACCGGTGACAGCAAATCACCCGAGTGACTGAAGTGAGCGACGTGATCAGTGGTGATGTCACTCAGGTGATTTCCGGTCACAGCAAGAGTCCTTCACCTGTGACCGCAAATCAGGCCGCAACACAGACAGAGCTGCACGATGACAATGAACTCGGGTGAACCTCTGACGTCACAGCTGTGGGCCCCGTACTACTGCACTTACGTCAGAGGTTTATCAAGTTAATTCTCATTGCACGGCTCTGTCTCTGTGGGCTGTCAGCAGCCAGTCATGCTCTATGGTGTTGCTGTGACAGAACAGGGATGTAACAGAGCTGAATCGCTGTGGGACCGCACTGTCAAAAATGCATCCAAAATGCATGCTGTTTGGATGCATTTTTTTTGTCAAACGCAGTGTTTAAAGTTGTTAGAGTCTGTCAGAGGGTGCATTTTTTTTGTCAAATCAAGAACGCAGCATGCGGACATACCCTTAAGGTGACATTATCATTATTATTATTATAAGAAAACACAGGGTGACATTAATATAATTTTCTTTTGGGGGGAACATAAAGGGGCTTTAATAGGGGCAAAATTGCTTTGAAAGGGTTGTGAGAGAGATTTTCTTCTGTAACCTCAATAATTATTTTTTCTTTGTGAGGAGGGGGATGGGGGGGGGGGGTGAAGTGGACCCAATTAGGACTTGTGCTATGGGGCCCAAAGATTTCTATGTATGCCCCTGTGTAATTAGGAAAGAGAACATGACTTTAGGATCATATTAAAAGAATACATAATACTCTAATCTATAATTTTATAGAATAATGCCTATCTGCTTAAAAATTATTAAAAGAAAAAACTTCTGGTGAGATAATGAAAACGACCATAGAGAAGAAAAGAAACTTAAAATGAGCGGCTATGTTAATTTCCCAAAAAGCGCACTGCACCTTATTTCTACACTGGGTGCAGACTTATTAGGCAAGTTGCATTTTAGAGGATTTTTTTTTATTATTGATCAACAACTATGTTTTCAATCAACCAAAAAGACTCATAAATATCAAAGCTTAATATTTTTGGAAGTTGGAGTGCTTTTTTTTTAGATTTGGCTATCTTAGCAGGATATCTGTTTGTGCAGGTAACTATTAATGTGAAGAATTATTAGGCAACTTAATAAAAACCAAATATATTTCCATCTCATTTATTTTCACTAGGTAAATCAATATAACTGCACAAAATTTAGAAATAAACTTTTCTGACATGCAAAAACAAAACCCCAAAAATGAGTGACCAATATAGCCACCTTTCTTTATGATGACACTCAACAGCCTACCATCCATAGATTCTGTCAGTTGCTCGATCTGTTTCCGATCAACATTGCGTGCAGCAGCCACCACAGCCTCCCAGACACTGTTACAAGAGGTGTACTGTTTTCCTTCCCTGTAGATCTTACATTTTATGAGGGACCACAGGTTCTCTATGGAGTTCAGATCAGGTGAACAAGGGGGCCATGTCATTATTTTTTCATCTTTTAGACCTTTACTGGCCAGCCACGCTGTGGAGTAGTTGGATGCATGTGATGGAGCATTGTCCTCCATGAAAATCATGGGGTTTTTTTAACGATACTGACTTCTTCCTGTACCACTGCTTGAAGAAGTTGTCTTCCAGAAACTGGCAGTAGGTCTTGGATTTGAGCTTCACTCAACCCGAAAAGGTCCCACAAGTTCATCTTTGATGATATCAGCCCATACCAGTACCCCAACTCCACCTTGCTGGCGTCTGAGTCGGAGTGGAGCTCTCTACCCTTTACTGATCAACCTCTGGCCCATCCATCTGGCCCATCAAGAGTCACTCTCATTTCATCAGTCCATAAAACCTTTGAAAAATTGAAAAATCATTCTTAAGATATTTCTTGGCCCAGTCTTGATGTTTTATCTTATGTTTCTTGTTCAAAGGTGGTCATTTTTCAGCCTTCCTTACCTTGGCCATGTCCCTGAGTATGGCACACCTTGTGCTTTTTGATACTCCAGTAACGTTGCAGCTATGAAATATGGCCAAACTGGTGGCAAATGGCATCTTGGCAGCTTCACGCTTGATTTTCCTCAATTCATGGGCAGTTATTTTGCGCCTTTTTTGCCCAACACGCTTCTTGCGACCCTGTTGGCTATTTGCCATGAAACGCTTGATTGTTTGGTGATCATGCTTCAAAAGTTTGGAAATTTCAAGACTGCTGCATCCCTCTGCAAGACATCTCACAATTTTGGACTTTTCAGAGCCCATCAAATCTCTCTTCTGACCCATTTTGCCAAAGGAAAGGAAGTCGACTAATAATTAAGCACACCTTATATATGGTGTTGATGTCATTACACCACACCCCTCCTCATTACAGAGATGCACATCACCTGATTTACTTAATTGGTAGTTGGCTCTCAAGCCTATACAGCTTGAAGTAGGACAACATGTATAAAAAGTATCATGTGATCAAAATACTCATTTACCTAATAAGTCTGCACACAGTGTATATAATAACTAACAGTTAACTATTGAAATAGAGGGCACCTAATCAAAGGCATCCAGAGTCGTAAATATCTCAAGATCTTAATCTTAAACTTCCGTGGCATACCGCATTCAGTATAGTCAAAGCACATCAGGAGTTGTCCAATTTTTGTATCACCTAAAATCTTACAAACAAAAAAAAAATCGAAAATAAAATAAAAAAAAACCCTTGAGTTTTTGTGTCCTTTCTACGCTCAACATCCAGCCTATTCATGAAGTGATAGAGTTTCATTTCAGTAATGACCTTTGTGATTGCAGGGGTTTTGAGTTTAATCATTTATCTACACTATACTACATCTTTTAGTCGTTAAAAGTAAAAGATGAACCACTTCTAAGGCCATAGTTAGAGTAAGTAAGATATTGAAATAAGAACGGTGAGGCTTTAGTTGGATATTAATATATAATTATAAATAAGTTGGGTAATCTTTACTTGAAACTTTCTTGTATCTTGAGAACTCCACATCCAATGAATCACATCTGTTTTAGGTTAGTTACATTTAGGATATACTGATATTCTGTCAGGTGCATTTTGATGAGGAAGAATAACTACTTTATGAATTAACTTAAAGCATCACTTCAGTGGGTTTTTTTTACAGCACTGGAGAGGCGTTTTAAATCTAAGCCCTCTACCTCTGACATTATACTCACCTACCAGCGGCTTTACGTTTTACCGACATTACTCTGGTCCCGCGGCACTGTCTTGTGACAGTAATTTCTGACTTGCTGAAAGTTAGAAGTTACATCTGTCACAAGCTTCCAATGTGTCTCTTGTACTAACTGGCAGTGATTCTGACGTACTTACCATCCCGGCCACTCAATTGTTTTTCCTGCTTCTGTGCCCACCATGGTTCCAAGCTCCCAGGGCCTGAAAACACCAAGGTCTCCTGACTGCATGCTTCTTACAGGGTGCTTACTCCTGAAGTGTCTCCAGTCCATCACTTGAAGACAGCAGGTGTTTAAGGCACCCTCTCCTATTGCAAGGTGCCCGTACAATGTTTGTGTCAGTGGGCCTTGTGGTTACGAGCTCGTTGTAGGTTC